>NC_030418.2:667500-702500 GCF_001660625.3 Ictalurus punctatus
GTTCCTTTCACATGGCCCAGGATTTGGAATCAATGCCATGAGATTAAAAAAAAAACTGAGGCCATGAGACAAAACATAAAATCCCAAAGATAAATATGAGCATATGTGATAGAAGATGATATACTGAGGCCACGAGATAAAATATTCTAGCTACAAGGTACAATATCGAGTCAATGAGATAATACGATGAGCCGTTAAGTGAAAAGTCCAAAGCCTGAAGATTATTTCTTACACTGGAGCACAGTGTGATGTACTGCAGCCATGAGATAAAATATCATGAAGGTTAAATATCAGTTCCAACTGGGCAGGACATCTTATATATATATATATATATATATATATATATATATATATATATATATATATATATATATATATATATATATATGAGATAAAAAGAGGCCAGAGGTAAATTACTGAGCCAAAGAAGACCACGAGAGAATATACAGAGGCCAAGAGAGAACATTTCAGGCAGCAGATTAATACACTGAGATCATTTACTGAGGACATGATGAGATGATATTTTGAGCTACAAGATAAAATACAGAGGCCACGAGATAACACATCGAGGTCACGAGATAACGCATCGAGGCCACGAGATAACGCATCGAGGCCACGAGATAACGCCTCGAGGTCGGGAGATAACGCATGGAGGCCACGAGATAACGCATCGAGGCCACGAGATAACGCATGGAGGCCACAAGATAACGCATCGAGGCCACGAGATAACGCATCGAGGCCGGGAGATAACGCATGAAGGCCACGAGATAACGCATGGAGGCCACGAGATAACGCATGGAGGCCACGAGATAACGCATGGAGGCCACGAGATAACGCATCGAGGCCGGGAGATAACGCATCGAGGTCACCAGATAACGCATCGAGGCCGGGAGATAACGCATCGAGGCCGGGAGATAACGCATGGAGGCCACGAGATAACGCATCGAGGTCACGAGATAACGCATCGAGGCCGGGAGATAACGCATGGAGGCCACGAAATAACGCATCGAGGTCACGAGATAACGCATCGAGGCCACGAGATAACGCCTCGAGGTCGGGAGATAACGCATCGAGGTCACGAGATAACGCATGGAGGCCACGAGATAACGCATGGAGGCCACGAGATAACGCATGGAGGCCACGAGATAACGCATGGAGGCCACGAGATAACGCATGGAGGCCACGAGATAACGCATGGAGGCCACGAGATAACGCATGGAGGCCACGAGATAACGCATCGAGGTCACGAGATAACGCATCGAGGCCACGAGATAACGCATCGAGGTCACGAGATAACGCATCGAGGCCACGAGATAACGCATCGAGGCCGGGAGATAACGCATCGAGGTCACCAGATAACGCATCGAGGCCACGAGATAACGCATGGAGGCCGGGAGATAACGCATGGAGGCCACGAGATAACGCATCGAGGCCACGAGATAACGCATCGAGGCCACGAGATAACGCATCGAGGTCACGAGATAACGCATCGAGGTCACGAGATAACGCATCGAGGCCGGGAGATAACGCATGGAGGCCACGAGATAACGCATCGAGGTCACGAGATAACGCATCGAGGCCACGAGATAACGCCTCGAGGTCGGGAGATAACGCATGGAGGCCACGAGATAACGCATGGAGGCCACGAGATAACGCATGGAGGCCACGAGATAACGCATGGAGGCCACGAGATAACGCATGGAGGCCACGAGATAACGCATGGAGGCCACGAGATAACGCATCGAGGCCACGAGATAACGCATCGAGGCCGGGAGATAACGCATGGAGGCCACGAGATAACGCATCGAGGCCGGGAGATAACGCATCGAGGCCGGGAGATAACGCATCGAGGTCACGAGATAACGCATCGAGGCCGGGAGATAACGCATGGAGGCCACGAAATAACGCATCGAGGTCACGAGATAACGCATGGAGGCCACGAAATAACGCATCGAGGTCACGAGATAGCGCATCGAGGCCTCAAGATTGTGGCCACAAGATGCTTCAGTGAGGTCATGAGGTAATATATGAAGTTCATGGAAGTGTTTTTTTTGACTCCCATTCTAATAAAGACGTTTGTATCACACTAATGTTTAGGACACGCCCTGATTGATCACCTTGAACTAGAGGTCTGTCTTTCGACACGGTGATTATTTCTCACGGTTTACAGAAACACTTTGCTCCTGAAACAGACACGACCATCTCTCTCGCTCTCTCTCGCTCTCTCTCACACACTTTTTTTGGCTTCTTGATGTGCTATCGCTCGGTATTACACGGCGCTCACACATGGAAGTGATTGCTGAAACGCAAACCTCTTCATGGGAAACGTGTAGATTTTCCAAAGTATGAAAACGCAGCGTTGCCAAATTCGGGGCTGATAACTCGAGAGCTGCTCGAGCGGGCCGCACATCGCACTTAAAGCGCTCCGATGACAGATTCCTGGAGCGGGAGCGAGTATTTATCTGCAGTATAATCCAACACGCTCTGGAGCCCGAGAGTTCAAATTCTCTCCGTAGACCTGCTTGGAGTTAAAGTAACATTTTAAAACATCGCTTCTGAACAAAAATCCGAGTTTGACTCGAGCGTGTTTGAAGTTTTCAGACATCCGCGCGGAGGAGAAGTGCTCGGTCTGTTAGCGACGGACGAGAGTTAAACGGGTTTCGATGACACGTCTGCGGCGTGCGTTTTAATTAACGCCGTCCGTCAGTCACGTTCGATAAGAGAGGGACACGCTACGGATGTTAAAATAATCACGAGGTCTTTTTCTCAAATGTAGTCGAGTCGTGTTCGATGTCTCGAGTTCGTTCCGTTAGGTGCGTACCACAGCTGCGAGGCTAAAGCGGCTAACGTGTAACGGAAGCTAATGGCAACCGGTTTAGCATCATGCGACCGTCATGTCTGAATCATATCGCTGTTATAGGAAATCAATCGACACCTTCCGACCAATCAGAATCCAGAATTTGTACAAAGCGCTACGCTGACGACTTCTTTTTAAATCGAGGAAGGTTTTGACGTCCTATATTATCATCCCGAATGCATAACTCCGCCCTCATCTCTAGGCCACGCCTCCTTCCTTCTGGGTCCGATACTAATGAGAATCCTTATTTATAGAGCGCATGGCAGAATCAGAAAGCACATCGGCAAGCGTGTCAGAGACGCCGGATAACTCCTCGAAGTTAGCTGCTAATCGCTAGCGAAACTAGCGACGCGAAAAGCTCTTTGAGGTAACGTAAGGTGCGCTTCACTTTTGGCTGAACCGACGCTCCATCCCCACGTCTCGCGAACACTTTATAAATTTCCCGCTCGGAAGTTTACGACTTAAACATTTCACTCCTTCCGTACAGATTTAAGAGCTAACAATTAGAAACACGACGCCGCCGCTAATCCCGTCCCGCATTAGATCTTTCCTCGGTCTCGGATTTATTGGCGCGTCTGCGTTTTGTAAAAGCTCTCTCATCATTCCAGCTCGCTCACTTCATCTCTCGAAGGCATTTCTTCTCACCACACACACACACACGCTTCTCTCAGTGGCGTGACACACGGGGTCAAAGTGTGTTTTAGCACTTGAACGCGCGAAACGTCCCGGAGGACCGTTCTGTCGAGGGGACACGAAGCAGAGACACATCAAACCCGTGTCGGAGTTCGGGGGAATGGAGTGTGACATGCCGTAATTAAGCGGAGTGATGAAAAGCTTAAAAGGAACGATAACTCGTTTTTTTCCGAGGTCTGGGAAACGAGCGGCGCAGCGCTACACTTGATCATTTCCAGCGTGGGGGAATTTTTTTATTTTTTTTTGTGGCACGTAGCGACGTTGATTGTGTTCGCCGCTGGGTTTTCTCACACGTCACTCTGGAATGCCGATGGTGTGAACGAGCCCCAAACCGAAACCTTTCCCTTTTTCTTTAACGTCTGAATTACTTCAGAAACGATCAGCGTCACCGCACCCCCCCCCCCCCCCCCCCCCCCCCCGAGACGAATCGGAGCGAGATCAGAGATCAGCAGTCGTGCTGGAAACTTTTCCGAATCAAAGAAATCAAATACAAACTCCTGCTACTGATCCAATCTGAGAGGCGTTTATTTTTAGAAATCTGTTTCACATATATATATAAAACATATTACACCAAAAAATATGTCCCATTTCTTCTCTTCTGTCTCATTTGGCGGCGACGGTTAGCTAGCCATGTGAGCTAAACGAATCGTCGTCAAGGCCATTACTCTCACCTCGTCGTGAAATGTTTTCGCGTACCTGGAATCCGAACGCCGTGGATGAAGTTCGACAGGGTGCGTGCTTGGGGGACGTCCCTCCGTCCATCACTCCTATTGCAGACTGTCTAATTTGCATAAACTTGAGTTTAAAAATAATAATAATAATAATAATAATAATAATAATAATTCAGAACTCTTAGAAGTAAGGCAAAAGGATAACGCTTTCATGAAGAGCCTTTATTTCACAGACTTGCGGAACCTTCTTAACATCCAGAACCTGTCAGTTGGACCTTCTGAGCAGTTCAGAGCAGTCTCACCGTCCCTGCAGAAGGGAAGCACTCCCAGAGCACGATGCCGCCGCCACCGCGTTTCACCACAGGGATAAAATCATCAGCTGTGGCTTCCTTCTAGCCACGCTACCCGATCCATGGAGCATTTCTGAGAAGGCCGTCCTTCCAGAAGGTTCTCCCATCTCCGTAGAGGTCTTCTGAACTTCTGTTAGACCGGACGTCGGGTTCTTGGTCACCTTCCTGAAGTACAAATTATCTTCTGAGTATCTAGAACCTGTCAGGTGTTTAACATTTACATGTAACTTTTGTTTCTTGGTCCACTCCTACAGAAGAAGGGAAAAGAATGGGTTCTCTAAGGTTCGTTATTTAAAGGATCCACTAAAGGAACCCCTTTCTGATAGAGAGGTGTTTTCTTCCTTTCTGTACCTTCTCTTTTCGTTTCTCTCTCTTATTTTCTCCTTTTCATCCCCCTTCTGTCTTTATCAGGCGTCTGACAGTTGGCGCTCGGTTCTTCAAGGGTTCTTCGGATTATTAAGGCTTCTTAGCTTCCAAAATAAAGCGCCCCTTTCTGGCGGGGTCACAGAAGGACAAGCGAAGTGCACGTAACGGTTCTAGATTTTCTAAGCGTGGATATTAAATATCCAGATGAGATTAGCGAAGGCGCTCTGCGGCGTCGGCGTGTCGCGCTGTGTTCACGCGGCGTTTCCCAGTATGCTGGAAAATGCACGAGGGAACCGATCGCTGAAAAGGTTCACCTAAAAAAGAGAAGCGTTTTAGCGGTCTCGTAAAAGAACCCGTAGATTGTCTGTTGGTGCAACAAAGAACTTTTAAAAAAAAAATTAAAAATTATAAATCATAAATGTAGAAAGATGGACTGGAAGGTTCTTGGGTTCTTTACGCATTTGGTTCTTAAAGGAACTGGGTTTTGTTCCTGGCTATAAAGAACTCTTTCATGTTTATTTTTAAGAGTGTAAGCGAAATCAATTTTCAAAGTATTTTTAAATCTTAATGCCTCTCACACACACACACACACACACACACACACACCCTAAACACACTGACTCGAAGGCTGCATTATATTAGCACCTCATGTGGAGTGTGTGTCGTAGTGGAGTGTGTGTTGCGTTGTCTGGGTGCTGCCAGCTCGGTTCTCCGTCTCATTTCCACAGTGAATTATAGCATTAGTGAGCGAGTGAAATTGGTAGCAGATTGAGAGCGTGGCTCCGGGAACACCGGCGAGCGCTGACACCGGGAATTATGGGAAAACACTGCGCTGACACGTGGGTGGTCCTGACGTCCCGAGTGTGTGTGTGTGTGTGTGTGTGAGTGAAGTGTGTGAAGTGTGTTACATTAAGCTGTTTCTGTGCGTGAGCTTCAAACGCTTCTGTTCACACACACACTTCCTGTGTCTGTGTGTGTGTGTGTGTGTGTGTGTGTGTGTGTGTGTGTGTGTGTGATTGATGATGTAATTATTTATCTTCACTTTTCAGCATCTCTCTTAAAAAGAGTGCAGGGTGTTTAGGTTGGACACACACACACGCACACACACACACACAGAGAGAGAGAGACAGAGAGAGGGGGAGAGAGAGAGAGAGAGAGAGAGGGAGAGAGAGAGAGAGAGAGAGAGAGAGAGAGAGAGAGAGAGAACACACATTTTCAACTGTTTTAAAACACAGTCATTCTCAAGGTTTATAATACAATCTGTGGTTTATTATTATTATTATTATTATTATTATTATTATTACCGAGTCTCAAAAAGCATTTAGTGCACTACATAGGGTCCACAGTATGAAGTCATGCCCTATGTAGTGTACAGGTGGTAGTTTGGGATTGTCCTCTATCCAGCGTTCAACTCTGTGACTCATTAGCACAGTTCACTCATTAATATGCAAATGTATTCAAACACCAAACCTTTCAATTGGTTGATTCGAAGTGCAGTTTATTTACAGTTTATTTTGCAGTTTATTTTAACCGAGTTTGAATTACTGACTATATTTGCAATGCTGTGCAAAAGTTGTAGCACCCTCCTTAAAAATAATACGTACAAATTCCGTCGTGTTTTTTTATCTTTGTTTGTTTCTTTGTTGTTGTTGTTGTTGTTGTTGTTGTTTATTCCTGTTGCTTTATTGTTTGTTTAAAAAAGGGAAGAAAAAAAAAACATTTAAAATTAAATGTTGCAGAGAAATATTTAAGCAATCACCCCAGTGTACGCTTTTAAACATAAATTATGATGGTTAGATGTTAAGGCGGTATTTTATATAGTGTATGATTAATGTATAATTGTTCAGCTTTATTCAGAAATGAATATTAATGAAGTTAATTTAATTCGTATTGTTTTTACGCTTTGTTTTGTTTTAATTGCTTAATCATTTTTATTAAGCATCATTGCTTTACAGAATTTCTTTAGAAGTGCAGAGTACTGTATTAAAAAGAAACACACACACACACACACACACACACACACACACACACACACGAACACACACATGTCCCACATCTTTGTGAAATACAGAGATATCACATTCCAGAACACACACATACACGTAAATGCTCACACATTGATCCCAGATTCTGTCTCTCGCTCTCTCTCACTCACACACACACACACACACACACACACACACACACACACACACACACACACACACATAAATATGCTTTGCATTGTAATTATTTATATTTTAAGTGAGCGAGAGGAAGAGAAGAGGAGAGTTAAAAAGAAAATAAGTGTGTGTGAGAGAGAGACGGACAGACAGAGAGAGAGTGAGATAGAGAGAGAGAGACAGTGAGAGAGAGAGCGAGAGAGAGAGACACAGTGAGAGAGAGAAAGACACAGTGAGAGAGTGAGAGACAGTGAGAGAGAGAGACACTGTGAGAGAGAGCGAGAGAGAGAGACACTGTGAGAGAGAGAGACAGTGAGAGAGAGACACAGTGAGAGAGAGTGAGAGAGAGAGAGACACTGTGAGAGAGAGCGAGAGAGAGAGAGACACTGTGAGAGAGAGAGACAGTGAGAGAGAGAGAGAGACACTGTGAGAGAGAGCGCGAGAGAGAGAGAGAGAGAGACAGTGAGAGAGAGAAAGACATTGAGAGAGAGAGAGACAGTGAGAGAGAGACTCTGTGAGAGAGAGCGAGAGAGAGAGACACTGTGAGAGAGAGAGACAGTGAGAGAGAGAGAGACACTGTGAGTGAGAGCGCGAGAGAGAGAGAGAGAGACAGTGAGAGAGAGAAAGACAGTGAGAGAGAGACACTGTGAGAGAGAGCGAGAGAGAGAGAGACACAGTGAGAGAGAGCGAGAGAGAGAGAGAGAGAGACACAGTGAGAGAGAGACAGTGAGAGAGACACAGTGAGAGAGAGAGACACTGTGAGAGAGAGAGACAGTGAGAGAGACACAGTGAGAGAGAGAGACACTGTGAGAGAGAGAGACAGTGAGAGAGACACAGTGAGAGAGAGAGAGACACTGTGAGAGAGAGAGACAGTGAGAGAGAGAGACACTGTGAGAGAGAGCGAGAGAGAGAGACACTGTGAGAGAGAGAGAGAGCGAGAGAGAGACACTGTGAGAGAGAGAGACAGTGAGAGAGAGACACTGAGAGAGAGTGAGGGAGAGAGACACTGAGAGAGAGAGACAGTGAGAGAGAGAGACACTGTGAGAGAGACAGTGAGAGAGAGAGACACTGTGAGAGAGAGTGAGAGAGAGTGAGAGACACTGTGAGAGAGAGCGAGAAAGAGAGACACTGTGCGAGAGAGAGAGACAGTGAGAGAGACACTGTGAGAGAGAGAGACAGTGAGAGAGAGACACTGTGAGAGAGAGAGACAGTGAGAGAGAGACAGTGAGAGAGAGAGACAGTGAGAGAGACACTGTGAGAGAGAGAGACAGTGAGAGAGAGAGACACTGTGAGAGAGAGACAGTGAGAGAGAGACACTGTGAGAGAGACAGTGAGAGAGAGACAGTGAGAGAGAGACACTGTGAGAGAGAGACAGTGAGAGAGAGACACTGTGAGAGAGAGAGACAGTGAGAGAGAGAGACAGTGAGAGAGAGAGACAATGAGAGAGAGACACTGTGAGAGAGAGAGAGACACTGTGAGAGAGAGACAGTGAGAGAGAGAGACACTGTGAGAGAGAGACAGTGAGAGAGAGACACTGTGAGAGAGAGACAGTGAGAGAGAGACGCTGTGAGAGAGAGACAGTGAGAGAGAGACACTGTGAGAGAGAGAGACAGTGAGAGAGAGAGACAGTGAGAGAGACACTGTGAGAGAGAGAGACAGTGAGAGAGAGAGACAGTGAGAGAGAGAGACACTGTGAGAGAGAGACAGTGAGAGAGAGACACTGTGAGAGAGAGAGAGACAGTGAGAGAGAGAGACAGTGAGAGAGAGAGACACTGTGAGAGAGAGACACTGTGAGAGAGAGAGACAGTGAGAGAGAGAGACACTGTGAGAGAGAGACAGTGAGAGAGAGACACTGTGAGAGAGAGACAGTGAGAGAGAGACACTGTGAGAGAGAGACAGTGAGAGAGAGACACTGTGAGAGAGAGACAGTGAGAGAGAGAGACACTGTGAGAGAGACAGTGAGAGAGAGACACTGTGAGAGAGAGACAGTGAGAGAGAGACAGTGAGAGAGAGACAGTGAGAGAGAGAGACAGTGAGAGAGAGACTGTGAGAGAGAGACAGTGAGAGAGAGACAGTGAGAGAGAGAGACACTGTGAGAGAGAGACAGTGAGAGAGAGACACTGTGAGAGAGAGACAGTGAGAGAGAGACAGTGAGAGAGAGAGACAGTGAGAGAGAGAGACAGTGAGAGAGAGACACTGTGAGAGAGAGACAGTGAGAGAGAGACACTGTGAGAGAGAGACAGTGAGAGAGAGAGACAGTGAGAGAGACACTGTGAGAGAGAGAGACAGTGAGAGAGAGAGACAGTGAGAGAGACAGACACTGTGAGAGAGAGACAGTGAGAGAGAGACAGTGAGAGAGAGACACTGTGAGAGAGAGACAGTGAGAGAGAGACACTGTGAGAGAGAGAGACAGTGAGAGAGAGAGACAGTGAGAGAGACACTGTGAGAGAGACAGTGAGAGAGAGAGACAGTGAGAGAGAGACACTGTGAGAGAGAGACACTGTGAGAGAGAGAGACAGTGAGAGAGAGAGACACTGTGAGAGAGAGAGACAGTGAGAGAGAGAGACAGTGAGAGAGAGACAGTGTGAGAGAGAGACAGTGAGAGAGAGAGACACTGTGAGAGAGAGACAGTGAGAGAGAGAGACAGTGAGAGAGACACTGTGAGAGAGAGAGACAGTGAGAGAGAGAGACAGTGAGAGAGACAGACACTGTGAGAGAGAGACAGTGAGAGAGAGACACTGTGAGAGAGAGACAGTGAGAGAGAGACACTGTGAGAGAGAGACAGTGAGAGAGAGACACTGTGAGAGAGAGAGACAGTGAGAGAGAGAGACAGTGAGAGAGACACTGTGAGAGAGACAGTGAGAGAGAGAGACAGTGAGAGAGAGACAGTGAGAGAGAGAGACACTGTGAGAGAGAGACAGTGAGAGAGAGAGACACTGTGAGAGAGAGAGACAGTGAGAGAGAGAGACAGTGAGAGAGAGACAGTGTGAGAGAGAGACAGTGAGAGAGAGAGACACTGTGAGAGAGAGACAGTGAGAGAGAGACACTGTGAGAGAGAGACAGTGAGAGAGAGACACTGTGAGAGAGAGACAGTGAGAGAGAGAGAGACAGTGAGAGAGACAGTGAGAGAGACAGTGAGAGAGAGAGACACTGTGAGAGAGAGACAGTGAGAGAGAGACACTGTGAGAGAGAGACAGTGAGAGAGAGAGACAGTGAGAGAGACAGTGAGAGAGACAGTGAGAGAGAGAGACACTGTGAGAGAGAGACAGTGAGAGAGAGAGACAGTGAGAGAGAGACACTGTGAGAGAGAGACAGTGAGAGAGAGAGACAGTGAGAGAGACAGTGAGAGAGACAGTGAGAGAGAGAGACACTGTGAGAGAGAGACAGTGAGAGAGAGACACTGTGAGAGAGAGACAGTGAGAGAGAGACACTGTGAGAGAGAGACAGTGAGAGAGAGACACTGTGAGAGAGAGACAGTGAGAGCGAGAGACACTGTGAGAGAGAGACACTGTGAGAGAGAGACAGTGAGAGAGAGAGACAGTGAGAGAGAGACACTGTGAGAGAGAGACAGTGAGAGAGAGAGACAGTGAGAGAGACAGTGAGAGAGACAGTGAGAGAGAGAGACACTGTGAGAGAGAGACAGTGAGAGAGAGACACTGTGAGAGAGAGACAGTGAGAGAGAGAGACACTGTGAGAGAGAGACAGTGAGAGCGAGAGACACTGTGAGAGAGAGACACTGTGAGAGAGAGACAGTGAGAGAGAGACAGTGAGAGAGAGAGACAGTGAGAGAGAGAGACAGTGAGAGAGAGACACTGTGAGAGAGAGACAGTGAGAGAGAGACACTGTGAGAGAGAGACAGTGAGAGAGAGAGACAGTGAGAGAGAGACACTGTGAGAGAGAGACAGTGAGAGAGAGAGACAGTGAGAGAGACAGTGAGAGAGAGAGACACTGTGAGAGAGAGACAGTGAGAGAGAGACACTGTGAGAGAGAGACAGTGAGAGAGAGACACTGTGAGAGAGAGACAGTGAGAGAGAGACACTGTGAGAGAGAGACAGTGAGAGAGAGAGACACTGTGAGAGAGAGACACTGTGAGAGAGAGACAGTGAGAGAGAGAGACAGTGAGAGAGAGACACTGTGAGAGAGAGACAGTGAGAGAGAGAGACAGTGAGAGAGACAGTGAGAGAGACAGTGAGAGAGAGAGACACTGTGAGAGAGAGACAGTGAGAGAGAGACACTGTGAGAGAGAGACAGTGAGAGAGAGAGACACTGTGAGAGAGACAGTGAGAGCGAGAGACACTGTGAGAGAGAGACACTGTGAGAGAGAGACAGTGAGAGCGAGAGACACTGTGAGAGAGAGACACTGTGAGAGAGAGACAGTGAGAGAGAGAGACAGTGAGAGAGAGAGACAGTGAGAGAGAGACACTGTGAGAGAGAGACAGTGAGAGAGAGAGACACTGTGAGAGAGAGACAGTGAGAGAGAGAGATGAGCAAATGAAATGTAAAAGTATTGGAGGTTTTGAGTTTAGATTTAAATTCTGACTTTCTGTGAGCAGCAAAATCTGTTGCATCGTTCCATACGTTCTTGTAAAATCTAGAAGCTTTAATGGTTCTACGGGGTGAACCTACATAAAACCCTACACCTGAGTGTTCTCCACTCGTATCAGAACGGGTTCTGCGGAAGCTAAGAACCTTCAACTTTCCGAGAGAAATAGAGAGAGAATTAGAAAGACAGAAGGAGATGGAGACTGGGTTTAGAGAATTAAAGACAGAGAGAGAGAAAGAGAGAGAGAGAGAGCGAGAGAGAGCAAGAGGGAGTCATAAATCACACGAGACAGTCAGTGAGAGGACAGACGTGTCTGGGGGACTTTTTCTTTTAAACAAGAGAAAACAAAAAAGGCCAAATTCTCTTTATTCATAACTCTCTCTCTCTCTCTCTCTCTCTCACTCTTTCTGTCTCTCACACTGCTCCTCTCTCTCTCTCTCTCTCACACTGTCTCTCTCTCTCTGTCTCTCACTCTCTCTGTCTCTCACACTGTCCCTCTCTCTGTCTCTCTCTCTGTCTCTCACACTGTCTCTCTCTCTCTCTGTCTCTCACTCTCTCTGTCTCTCACACTGTCCCTCTCTCTGTCTCTCTCTCTGTCTCTCACACTGTCCCTCTCTGTCTCTCTCTCTGTGTGTCTCTCTCTCTGTCTCTCACACTGTCCCTCTCTGTCTCTCTCTCTGTCTCTCACACTGTACCTCTCTGTCTCTCTCTGTCTCTCTCTCTGTCTCTCACACTGTTCCTCTCTGTCTCTCTCTCTGTCTCTCACACTGTCCCTCTCTGTCTCTCTCTCTTTCTCACACACACTGATCTAACTTGGCGACCATGATGATGATGATGATGATGATGATGATGATGAATTGATGTTTTGTGTAGAGTTGATGTTTGCCCACATCACTAAAATGAACCAGCTACGGAAACAAAACACAGCTAACACACACCCTGTCTGTCCCAGGACAGAACTCAGAGACACGCAGAACTCAGTGTGTGTGTGTGTGTGTGTGTGTGTGTGTGTGTGTGTGTGTGTGTGTGTGTGTGTTTCTAAACGTCTGTCTTTGGTTAGTGGTAGAAGTCAAAATTTTCAAGGTTGATGCTTAGTGTCATTGCTATGATATGATTCATTCACAAACGATTAAATGTATTTAAATGAATCACTGAGGAGGAGAACGAATCAGGATCGCTCACTGAGTCATTCCTTTCGGTCAGCTGCTGTCGACGGTCTTCACACTTGTTCTCAACTGCACCGCAAAAGACTAAGTAACACCTGTGAATCACATACTTCCTGCTTACGATCGTGTGTGTGTGTGTGTGTGTGTGTGTGTGTGTGTGTGGAACCTGGTCTGTGCTCTCTGATTCAGTGAATCGTTTCAGGCGTGGCTGAGATTCTCCTCTCATGCAGTGAATCGGTAAGATTTTTATGCAAATCTTAAAGACACGAACAAAATAAACACGAGCTCCGTGTTTGCAGCAGCCGTTACTGCTCAGCTGAGCAGCTAACCATCACGCCAGTGAAATCGACTAACTAAGACATTTTACAGGCTTAGCTTGCTAGTTAGCTACCACAGCTAATTTATATTGTTTAAACAAACCTATATAGTTCACCTAAAATGTACATTGAGAAGCTAGCGAGCTAATGCTAGGCAGCTAGGTCGTGTTGCCTATAATTGACATGTTTAGCTAGCTAACTTTGTTTAGCTAACAAATGAGTTTATGGCATCAGTTTGGGCAGCAGCTCGTCTTTCAGTGATTTTGCGACCGAAAAATGTTACATCTTGATCAGTGAGGGTGAGGGTGAAGGTGAAGGTGAAAGTGAGAGTGAGGGTGAGGGTGAGGGAGTGGGTGAAGGTGAGGGTGAGGGTGTGGGTGAGGGTGAGGGTGTAGGTGAAGGTGAGGGTGTGGGTGAAGGTGAGGGTGTAGGTGAGGGTGAGGGTGAAGGTGAGGGTGAGGGTGTAGGTGAAGGTGAGGGTGAGGGTGTAGGTGAGGGTGTAGGTGAGGGTGAGGGTGAAGGTGAAGGTGAGGGTGAGGGTGAAGGTGAGGGTGTAGGCGAGGGTGTAGGTGAGGGTGAGGGTGAAGGCGAGGGTGTAAGTGAGGGTGAGGGTGAGGGTGTAGGTGAGGGTGAGGGTGAAGGTGAGGGTGGGGGTGTGGGTGAGGGTGAGGGTGTGGGTGAGGGTGAAGGTGAGGGTGTAGGCGAGGGTGTGGGTGAGGGTGAGGGTGGGGGTGTGGGTGAGGGTGTGGGTGAGGGTGAGGGTGTGGGTGAGGGTGAAGGTGAGGGTGTAGGCGAGGGTGTGGGTGAGGGTGTGGGTGAGGGTGAAGGTGAGGGTGTAGGCGAGGGTGTAGGTGAGGGTGTAGGTGAGGGTGTAGGCGAGGGTGTAGGTGAGGGTGAGGGTGAGGGTGGGGGTGTGGGTGAGGGTGAGGGTGTGGGTGAGGGTGAGGGTGTAGGTGAGGGTGGGGGTGTGGGTGAGGGTGAGGGTGTGGGTGAGGGTGAGGCTGAAGGAGCATTAATTAGCTACAGTAATAAGTATGTCACAGGTCTTCACAAAAACAAAAACCCTCCAAAAACATGAACATGTGTGTGCGCGTGCATATGTGTGTGTGTGTGTGTGTGTGTGTGTGTGTGTGTGTGTGTGTGTGTGTGTGTGTGTGTGTGTATGTCACGTGCTGCAGCCGGGCAGCTGGAAGCTCACACTGAGCCACACGGCCTCATTTATTATTGATTGTGAGATTTATTTCTTTTTAATAGCTGGATCTGGATTCCTCCGTCTCCTTTTTTAATCCAGCTGTTTGTCTTCTGTTTGTTTCATTTTTTACGCTTGAGCTCAGCAGTGACCTCAACGCCTCTGTGACTGAGAGCTAAAAGCTGGAAATTGCTGGAAATTCAGCCCTAACCACAAGAAGCTGTCAACATCACAGCATCACATGGGCAGCGCTTCGCTTACGGTCCTGTTCGATGCTGCTTTTTTTTGTCAGATTTCAGGTTCTGTGTGATTTCTCTTCACAGGTTGGAGTGTGTGTGTGTGTGTGTGTGTGTGTGTGTGTGTGTGTGTGTGTGTGTGTGTGTCTGTGTGTCTGTGTGTTTTAGAACTGTTTTATTTTATTTACAAACTAAAAACATTTACAAAGCTCCTACGATTCAGCGTAAATAACGGATAATACTGAATATTAGCACGCTCCTGAGTGTGTCCGTAAGTGTGTGTTCACTCTTCTTCTTCTTCTTCTTCTTCTTCTGTAAGTTGTACTGTACGCTCTCCATCTCTCCAGCCGACTTCTCCAGCTGCTGCTGCTTTGTTTAGACAGAAGGAAGCCGATAGCCGCCGCCTGCTGCTGCCGTGACCTCTGACCTTCGACCCCTGAAAGGGAGCCAGAACATGCACGGCCTCGACCTTGAGCAGCAGGAAGCGGAGTTCTGAGTGTGTGTTCAGTGCAGGTGGGAGACGAGAGCTTCCTTATGGCAGAAAATCCCAGTGTGTGTCTCCCCCTGCTGGTTAGGGGAAGAACTGCGCCCTCATGTTAATATTGTAGTCTACAGGGTTATTTTTTTAAGAGCTAACTTTCTTAGTTTCTGAAAACTTTCTTAGGTTTTTTTTTTTATTATTCTTTCCTGGAATGTTTTCCTATCAGAAAGATCTCCAAGTAGAACCATTTTGGGACACGAAGAACCCTTAACTATCCAATGAACGCATGAAGAACCCTTGAAGAACTGTTTGTTTGTTTTTTGTCTGTCAACCTTTAACTTCTTGGTACTCGGTGCACTCTTTAAAATGGTTCTCGAAGGATTCTTCAAGCGTTCACTGGATAGTTTATGGTTCTTGGTTTCCTAAGAGGGTTCTACTTGGAACAGATTGAGAATCACTCTGTGGTTGTAAGCTTCTACACAGAGCCTTAAAAAGTTCAGAGGGGACAACTAAAGAGCCGTTCTCAATTTGAAAAATCTGAACCCTTACACGGTGTTTTCCTTTTACACCATGATCCAATTAGAACCCCTTTTTTAATTTAATTATCAAATTAAGGTTTTCCAATGAAAGTTTTCCAATGAGACAGGGTTCCACGTAGAACCCTTATTTATCCAACAAACACGGGGCAAGTGTGTGGTATAAGCTTGAACTTATCGGTCCTTTTTTTCTTCTTAATACCTAGAACCTGTCAGGAGTTTAAGATTTAGTCTTGATACAGTACGTGATACACTCTTAGAAAAAAGGTTCCTTAAGGGTTCAGTGGATAATTAAGGGTTCTTACCTTTCTAAAAGTGTTCTACTTGGAAACACACTACTTGGAAATGGAGTCTTGTGTCTTCCTCTCGGTTCTTGCCGCTACTCCTCGAGTCTCAGACCCTCGTGCAGGAAAAAACCCACCCGAGTGTCACGCTGTGCAGAATCTGCAGTCTGAACGTCCCAGCGTGTAATCCCGCGTGTGCTGAGCGCGCTCACGTGTCCTGGCGAGAAAGCGAAATAAACGGCTAAATAAACTCGGCCAGCCGAGTGCGCGCTCGGCACCTGCGTTTGAGATGGAACCAGAGACATGACCATACCCAGACCTGACTCGGGTTTAAATGATGTGTTCTCGAACACAGGTACTGACCGTGTTAGTTAGTGTACAGTAAACTGTGGCTTAAGTCCAAAAGTTACACCAGTATTTACGTCAGGAAAGTTCCTGGTATTCAGAGTCGGGTTACGCACCCACTGAGCTCTTCTTTCAGATCAGTAAAATCACCTGCGTGTGGCTCACGTCTCCGAGGTTTCCGGATGGAAACATCCTACAGACCGGTAATATGATGAGGTATGATGAGAAGATGGCGAGTGTTGAAATAAGAGTACAAGGAGGCTGGTGTAGCGCAGCCAAAACATTCGTTTCAGTGTGACATACTGTGGTTACAACAAACTGTCAGACGGTGGCGCTGGACCTAATCCTGCTCCTCACTCGAGCCGATAACACGCAAAAAAAAAAAAAGTGCTAAAGTCCAAGGTCACAACTGAGACACGCCCCTATCCTGGGCAAACTCGTACTTCTCACATAAATTCTGAATAGTGCTTAAGTCCTGAGTTACGTCTGAGGTCTGAAAACCGAGGTGCGCAATTTCGGTATAATGAACAAGCTAGCATTACAGTAAACAGACTAACCCCCAAAACTAGCATTACCGTAAACAGACTAACTCCCAAAACTAGCATTACCGTAAATAGACTAACCCCAAAACTAGCATTACAGTAAACAGACTAACCCCAAAACTAGCATTACCATAAACAGACTAACCCCAAAACTAGCATTACAATAAACAGACTAACCCCAAAACTAGCATTACAGTAAACAGACTAACCCCCAAAACTAGCATTACCATAAACAGACTAACCCCAAAACTAGCATTACAATAAACAGACTAACTCCCAAAACTAGCATTACCGTAAACAGACTAACCCCAAAACTAGCATTACCGTAAACAGACTAACCCCCAAAACTAGCATTACCATAAACAGACTAACCCCAAAACTAGCATTACCATAAACAGACTAACCCCAAAACTAGCATTACCGTAAACAGACTAACCCCAAAACTAGCATGTATCATAAACAAACTAGCATAATAGTAAACATGCTAAATCAAAATCTCGTAAACAAAGTAGAGTTACAGTGAGCAGGCTGCTCACAAACTAGTATTACAGTAAACGGGCTAACAGCATTAACAGCACAATCTAACCTACAAACTAGCATAACGGTTAACACGCTAGCCCATAAGCTTTGACAAATTGACAAATTAGCATTATAGTAAACGAGCTAATCCCAGTGCCTATCATTTTAGCATCAATGCACATATTTACTTTCATTTTCAAACAAGAACACCGCAAGTACGGCCAATAATAATAAAATTTTTAAAAAATTCTTATGTAGGTGTGATGTCATTGATCCACTGATGTATTCTTTGATCAATGCATTAGCATTAGCATTAGCATTAGCAATCAATACACGGTTATTTCAGTGTAATTGAATAATGGATCCCAGAAGCTTTCTGACATAGCTGCAATATATATATAATAAACACATGACATGAAAGAGAGAGAGAGAGAGAGAGAGAGAATGTGTGAATGATTTATGTGATTCAGCGCCGTCAGAAATCGCCGCATCAGCAATTTATAGACATCGAAAATCTACGGACTCTTTGAGCGTGATGGCTGAGAACATCTCCCTGAGGAACGAGAATATCACTCACTGTCGTTCTGCTCTCTTCAGAAAACACCACCTCAAGGCTTTCTGCATATAACACAGCATCAGCCGGGACTCGGAGGAACTTCACTTACTCTCTAGACCATGAAGTGCACAATCACCACCTCCATAAATCTCACACTAGACGAAGAGAGGAGCGCCCGGGGGCCTGTTAGCAGAGCTTCATGCCACTGTACACCGGCTGGATTTTAGGACGCTCCAAAGCCGCCCAAATCAGGTTCAGATAAATCAGATTTTCATTAAACCGCTCGTTTTAATGCAAAATATAGGAAACCTTTACGTGTGCGCAAAATGCTCACACAAAAAACGCGGGGGGTTTTCCACACAGAGCGCTCTTACACTAATAAAATATTATCACAGTTACACAAAAGTGAGAAGATTCTGTGTGAATGCGAGAGCATTCTGTGTGAATGCGAGTGTCTTAGGTGAGCGTGAGCATTCTGTGCAAAACCGGGCACATTTTGTGTGACCTACATGAAAGCGAAAGGATTTTCTGGCGATTATGAGTATTCTCTGCGAAATGCGAGAGCATGTTGTGTGACCACTTGGCTTTCACACCATTCCCACCACAGCGTCATGTTTATATGAATGTCTTACGTGAAGTGCGTGCTGTTTAAGGCTTTAAAAGTGAAAATCCTCCTGACTTTGCTAGTTGGCTACAGCGTTACTCGTTTGCTAGCTTATGATGAATGTTCTCACAATTTTAACCACTTTGAGTGTTAAAGGTTCCTGTTTTTAGTCATTTATAAACACCTCTGAGGTAAATGTTGATGTTCTTGATCATTCTGTGATGTTTTTAGTGTCACTGTGCCTTTATAATTATCTGTAGAAAGACTTGGCTACTTGCTAGCTAACTAAATCCTTACCTACTCGCTAGCTTATGTATACCCCAGTTGCCTAGCAACAATTTTCTCACAAATTTGACCCGCTTTCTCACAATTTGACCGTGATTTACATTTAGTATTCCTCATGTGTAAATTTCAGAATCGGCGTAAAAGCAGACGGATGAAAACACGCACGCTCGTCTCCCAGCATGATTAATGCGCGGTTTAAGGCTGCGTGACGGTGAGGAGGCGGGAACGAGAGGTCATTAATGTCACTTCTCCCGTGAAAGCTGACGAAACACACGGCGACATTCCAGACAACTCGCTGCACTCTCGTTAGCCACAAGCGCTAAGCGGGAACGACAGACGTGACCGTGACATCATCAGAGATAATTGAGTCTGAACTTAAAGCTGGAGAAAGTCACTACGGACAAGTCCGGTCGTCTTTCTTATGATTTCACTGTAATATTTTTCCCTTTATGTAGTGTGGTTGGCGTGGGGGCGGGGGGGGGGGGGGGGGGGGGGGGGGACTGTATGGAGATTAGCGTTAGCATGAGAGGCGGAGTTAGCGGCATGTTATCAGGTGGTCAGGTTTGAGCAGAACCCGAGAGTGTTATGAGAGATAAAGTGTGAGGGGGAAAGAAAGAGAGAAAGGCAGAAGGAGAAAGACAATGGGTCCGTGAAGAAGGGAACGAGAGAGAGAGAGAGAGAGAGAGAGAGAGAGAGAGAGAGAGAGAGAGAGAGACGTAAAGACACAGTGAGTCAGACAGAGAGAATGACAAACATAAAATGAGACAGAAATAAAGAGAAAGACGCAGAGAGTAGGACAGAGAGAGACAGAGAGAGACAGAGATGAGAGAGAGAGGGAGAGCGACAGGTAGATAGACAGACAAGCATGAGGTGACAGAGAGAGAGAGAAGGACAAACAGGGAGAGAGAGAGAGAGAGAGAGAGAGAGAGGCAGTGAGAGGGAACCAGAGAGAGAGACAGACATAGAGAGGCAGACTGAGAGACACAGACAGGCAGAGAGAGATGCAGAGAGACAGACACAAAGGGAGACAGACAGGCAGAGAGAGGGAGAGAGAGAAATACAGAGAGACAGACACAAAAACAGACAGACAGGCAGAGAGAGAGAGAGACAGGTGTCGTTGTGATGATCCTGCAGGTTGTAACATGAATAATGCATGTCCATTATTTTTTAGTGATCGAACACCTCAGCGTCTTTCTGCTGAGAACGGCAAGTGCTTCACCTCATCACTCTCACTCGCTCGCTCGCGCACACACACACACACACACACACACACACACACACACACACACACACACACACACAGGCTTTAAATCACCATCTCTCACTTGGATGGCTTTATATTGCCTGTCCAAAATCACTGAACCTAAATGAATACATATTACATTACACATCTAATATTCTTACACACACACACACACACACACACACACACACACACACACACACACACACACACACACACACAGCAAGCTTTACAAAGCAAGAAACAAGTGTCACAACACAATGAGGAAACAGAATGACTTAAATACAAATATATATTTATACACACACACACACACACACACAATTCTTTTGTTTTTCAGGGTTTGTTCTTATTAAATGATAAATAATAACAGTATATTTATTACTTATTATCCTCACATTTTTATCCATACTTTGTGGAATATAATTAAATGAAAATAACGCCGTCGGTTAGAGAATCAGCATTAGGCTCCGTACTCACTTCGTTCTCCGATTAGATTAGCTAACCAAATAACCGTACTAGCTACACACGCTCACCGGAAGCACCAGCGACCCCTGCTGCTGCTTCTTCTTCATAACGCGCGACGCGGGATCGGTCCGAAGACTCGTTCGAGGAGAAACGTTTGGATTTGTCGCTTCTTTACAGCGCCGTTCCTAATCTGTGTAAGATTTCGGTTCAGATGTCGCTTAGTCACTAATCTGGCCTGTGGGTCGTGAACTGAGCTTCAGTTAGAAATCTTTGCTGAATCTTCGTTAAATAAATAAACAACGACGACCTATCGAGCGACAGTGCTCATTCCCATACACACACACACACACACACACACACACAGGAAAACAAATTTACCCTCCGTCTCTGACTTGCTTGTACAGCAAACCCACGTAAAGAACAGACGACGTTTAGACGACTGCGCTCCATCAACGGGAGATAAAAAAGTCCAGCGATTCCCGATTTGTTTATTCCGTGATGGTATTGAGGATCGATCTGGTCTGCTCCGGTTCTAATGAAACGCTATGGATTTTCAATAGTGGTGTCCAGAGAACAATGTTTAAAATGAATGAAGACCATATCTTTTTCTCTCAAACACACACACACACACACACACACATACACACACAGAAACACACACACACACACACACACACGGGAAGTTTTGTGTAGTCATTGTAGGCATTGTGTCATTATGTAGGCATATTAATCACATCTGTACCCCAGCGCTCCTACATTCTGGATTCCGATTGGTCAGAAGGTTTTGATGGAATTTCGATTTGAGGTTTATATTAACACGCTTGTTCTAATGGTGCGCTCAGGTCACGTCGGAAAGATCGTATTTACGAGTTGAACGCACACGAAGTCGTAATTACGAGCGAGAAACCCCCGGATTTTCTACCAGCTCCGAGTTTCCGAGTCGGGGGGGGGCGTGTCGGTAAGAAAACACGGCGGAATGAACGGATGCGACGTCTGTGGTTTACAAGAAAACGAGCTAATCGCCGGCACAAAGCGCGATAGCGTTGTACGGTTACGATATAATATATAACGATGACATTTACTGCGGCTTCGTAAACTGATTAAAAAAACCTTGCTGTAGTTTATTTTGTAGTTAATTAAGAGAAGGTACACCGCCACGTCGCTCCTACCAAATCGACTCAAACGCACCGGACGTCGTAGTTACGACTTCCCGGGAGGACGCGAACGCACGGTAATACATTGTCGTTTCTATAGTGACAGGGACGTCATCCACAGGGACGTGTACGGCGGACGCTCCACACACACCGTGCTGAGGTTTTCAGTCGTGGAAGGAGTCTCCAGTGTCAGCGCTTTGTACGTTTACACTGAATATCTAGCGCTGCAGAGAGAACATTAGCTAAGCTAACCCGTACACTTGGTTGTGTATATAAGTAGTATTTAATGTAAGGAAGTCATTAAGTGACAGACTGATGATTAGGTTTGTGATTGAATAAGGTTTATTTTTTTATGCCACACTCGGGAAGAAAATGACCTTTAAATAAACCCCCTGATCAAATGAACTTTTATGTTTATAAGAAGAAGAATGTCTGGTAACGAGAGCGTAGTCCACACTCGCTTTTATGTCTTTTTTATTTCCTGTCTCATTTTAATTTAAAAATGACAATTATAATTTCTCTCTCTCTCTCTCTCTCTCTCTCTCTCTCTCTCTCTCTCTCTCACTGCCATCAAACAGCGTCTTTATGGAGAAACCGAACGGCTCTCGCAGGAGCAGCGATGCTATAAAAATGTGCTTTATCTTCATTATATCTCCTGCTGACTTCTTTTTTTTTTTTTTTTAACCACAGGGGTCAACGAACTTCTGCTGTTGTGCTTTTATATCCGTCAAAGAAATCCACTGTGGAAGTAAATCCGAGAATATTAGTTATAAGTTAATGCAGTCCTCGATAGTTATTATTTCTAGTCTTGATCAGGAAGGGTGCCATTACTTACGTGAATATGATACACACAAAAAAAAAACAACCCTCTGTGATCATCTCACACTCATAGCTTAAAAGTAGTTATAGTTATTCTTTAATTTTATTACCGTAGTAACCACGGAAGACACACGGATTAGCATTACAGTAAACATGCTAACACGCAAACTAGCATGATAGCACGCAGTTTCGCTTGCTAATAGTGTTTAGTACATACGCTAACAAGCTACTCCTAGCAAACTAATAGTTTTAACTGTATAAACTATGGGCTAGCGTTACAGTAAACGGGCTAAACCACAAACTAGCATTTTGGTAAACAACGTAAATCTGGAATTAGCATTTTGCTAAAGAGGCTAACACAAAAAGACACTTATATACAGGTTTAACAACAAACTAGATTTTTTTTCTAAACAGACCACACCACTAGCATTGTGTAAACTCATTAAACCACAAAGTAGCGTTCAAGTAAACAGGCTAAATCCTGAACTACCATTTTAGTAAAAAGGCAAAATCACAAACAAGTGTTTCCCTAAACAGACCAAAACCACAAACTAAGGTTAGCATTCTAGCTAAACATGCTAACCCACAAATTAGCGTTCACGCCACAAACTAGTACGACAGTAAACAGGTTAAACTTATAAACGAGCGTCAGTAAACAGGCTAACTCACAAACTAGCATTGTAATAACTACCTAACAACAAACTAGCGTAATGTTAACTACAAACTGATTTCACCCAGCCGGAAGGTTAGCACAGATTACACGCTAGTTATGAATATAAAGCAGGATTTCGTTTTATACACATTACAATCTCACTAATAAGCTCTTTCTTGCTTTCTCTTTCTTTTATTTCTTGTACAATGTGTGTGAGAGCTTTACGCTTAAATACTGTATGTCGCAGAGGAATATGTATATTTTCTATAATAATTACTCACCAGAGTTGAGTCAGATTTATTTGACTAGCTAAGGGAAAGAAAAGAGTGCTTTTAATCTCATTTTGTTCAGTTAGATTTCTCGGGTAAGATTCTGCAAGACTTTTCTGGTATGAGTATGAGTGTGTGATGAGCAGATAGCGTTCCTCAGGCCGAGCGCTTGCCGTATCTCAGATTCCGCGCTCTCATCCTCTCTCCTTTGTCCTGGTCGAGGTTTCCCAGCCATTCGGCATAATTAAAAGCTTTAATCACCTTCGTTATGGTGTGAAATACTCTGAACTGGCAGGACAGAGGAACAGACTGCGAATAAAAGAGGAGTGTGTGTGTGTGTGTGTGTATGTATAAAAAGGCAATTTACTGAAGCGGTTACTGAATCTGCTGTGATTGAATCTCACGGGGGAGTCATCAGTATCGCTGCAGTTTGTGCACGGCTGAGAATCGACGCAGAGACGGATATTAATCATTCGATTACTGATTTTCAATACATTAAATTAGGACTTTAATCAGTTCTCATGTGCATATAAAAATATAAAATACTGGGAACTTAGAGAGAGAGAGGCCACGCCTCCTTCACTAGGACTAATTGCACAGAGGCCACGCCTCCTTCACTAGGACTAAGACACAGAGGCCACGCCTCCTTCACTAGGACTAAGACACAGAAGTCACGCCTCCTTCACTAGGACTAAGACACAGAAGTCACGCCTCCTTCACTAGGACTAAGACACATAGGCCACGCCTCCTTCACTAGGACTAAGACACAGAAGTCACGCCTCCTTCACTAGGACTAAGACACATAGGCCACGCCTCCTTCACTAGGACTAAGACACAGAAGTCACGCCTCCTTCACTAGGATTAAGACAAATAGGCCACGCCTCCTTCTCTAGGACTGACACATAGGCTACGCCTCCTTCACTAGGACTAAGACACAGAGGCCACACCTCCTTCACTAGGATTAAGACACATAGGCCACGCCTCCTTCACTAGAACTATGACACAGAGGCCACGCCTTTTTTTACTTTATGTGGATGAGAGAAAATGCATTTTTATCAGTAAAACATGAAGGTAAAAAAATGCATGTAAGCTGAGAACTTTGATCCCCACAAGTACAATACCTGTGTGTGTGTGTGTGTGTGTGTGTGTGTGTGTGTGTGTGTGTGTGTGTATGTTGGATTCATATCAACATGCACAAGACGATGTTGTTATCAGTACGATCACTGCATGACTCATTTCATCTGCCATTATTTCCACTCCACAGATCTTATGGCCTCGATGAAATTACTGAAGCCCAGTGGGAAAGCCACACACCCACCCACCCACACACACACACACACACACACACACACACTCACTCATACAGAGGACATATTCAGCCTCTTACGGATCCCGCAGATTTCAGCGTTAACAAATGAAAGGGAAGATTTCTCAAGAAACGTGAAAGGACAGGAATCACATCGACCTGGAGGAACGACGCAGGAACGCGTTTATCTACGTGAATTTGTGCTGCTACGATACCGTCAGCCAATAGCAAACATGTGGGCGGGACTAGTAACTAACTATCTCTTAACGTGCTCTGCGGATTTTCCACAGCATTAAACGTAACTGTGGTATAAGAGAAAGACGTGCTGTTAGAGGAAAACAATCCGCTTCAGCTTTATTCCTTTTATCCCGCACCGCTTTATCAAAGATTGCAGCACATCATAGTTTTTATCTGTTTATAGCTACGTTTCAACAAGCTGCTGTTACAGAAAATACATCACCACCTTCTGACCAATCAGAATCCAGATTTGAGCAGCACTGTGGCTTAACAGACGCTACAATCCATTCCTTTGGATAAACAGCCTGCATTCTGTGCAAATACGTACCACGGGTTAATGATGCGGCTTATCGTTTCTCCGGTGGCGTGAAAAATTCGGCTAATGAGGCGGAAAATGAAACGGGCGTATACGACGGATGACAAACTGCACGATGAAGTCGAGCCGCGTACACGAGAGGAATCCTGATGAACCACGTGAGCGACGAACGTCTGGCTGATGCGTTTCGCGCATCTCTGTCGTATAGCAGAACTTTCTGGACCCTGTTCAGATTTCGATGCGAATTCAAACGTGTCTTTGTAAGGGTCGTGCTTCGTAATTCAAGACGCAACTCGAAACATATGTTTGTATTCGATTTCGTTTTTCCTCGCGCTGTCACTCTAACCAAAAATAAAACAAACTGCTTTTTGCAATCGCATTGGCATTTTCGCTGTCAATCAAACACTGTGGGCGGGACTTATCACGGTATGGATTACTTTAAGTGACATTAGACTTATATCTCCAGCAGTTGTGTGTGTGTGTGTGCTGAGTAATTACCATTGGCTAATGGAGTCTAATGGAAGGCTGATACACAGCTTTTTGGTGCTGATGGACGGCGGTGCGTTTCCCTTACGCTGCCAGAACGTTCGAGCGATTAGCGATGGGCTCAGGATCAGAGACCCCTGCATTGCAGCAGTCCTCACACACACATACACACACATACACACACACACACACACACACTCTTCTCCTCAGTGACCTCTGATGGGGTGCTTTTTAACCCATCCATTTAAGGAGTGCCAGTGGACGAGGACACGTTAAAGACCTTCCGTAAAAAAGAACGTTCCAGGAATCCGGTCCAAAAATCTGATACCTCAACCAAAAAAACCCCGTCCTCATTCCAGCACTAACACAAATGAGTATTACTGAGATTATTCAGGAAGACATCCGTTTAACGCTGACACCAGCTCCATTTTATGCAAGAGATCCAAAGTGAAAAATATAGACAGTAAAAACTGGAATTTAAGGAGCTGTCTCCTTCCACACCGAGACGCCGAGCAGCACCATAAACGAATCGTTAATGTTCCCCGTCCGGAGGGGATTAGAGCCCCAACACACACAAAAAAAAAATCGATATGGCAGTATTTCCTACAGACCTTATAGATACACCGGCACCAAGAATCGTCTTTTTTTACTTTAAAAAAAAAAAAGCGAAGTCTCTAGGTGCTCTAAATCAATCCACTCATATTCGCAATCATTTTTGGTGGTTTTTGGGACACGCCCATAATGGGTTGTACAGGATGTGGCCTGAAGAGTGAACAGGGCGTGTGGTTTGGGACACGCCCACAGTGGACTGATGGGAGTGACTTTACCGATACAGAATGATAAACAAAGCGTCTAGTGAAATAAATTCCAATCCTGATCATCACTAATTCCATTCCCCGTATTAGTCCAGTACTTAGTGAATAAAGCTGTAATTTAAGACGTGGTGTAAGTGCTTCATTATTAAATGAGGGTCAGAGTCGCACCAGGAAAAGGATACGACAAGATAAAATGCGTTTATGTGCCATGATGTCCGACATGCAGCACGTGGTTAATGTGGACACTATAACATACTCAGGAGGCTGCCTAAGTACCTGTCTCTCTCTCTGTCTGTATCTGTCTGTATCTGTCTCGCTCTCTCTCTGTATCTCTCTCTCTATCTGTCTCTATCTGTCTCGCTCTCTCTCTGTATCTGTCTCTCTCTCTCTGTCTCTCTGTCTGTATCTGTCTCTCTCTCTCTGTCTCTCTGTCTGTATCTGTCTCTCTGTCTGTATCTGTCTCTATCTCTGTCTGTCTGTCTGTATCTGTCTCTCTCTCTGTCTGTATCTGTCTCTATCTCTGTCTCTCTCTCTGTATCTGTCTCTCTCTCTCTGTCTGTATCTGTCTCTATCTCTGTCTCTCTCTCTGTATCTGTCTCTCTCTCTCTGTCTGTATCTGTCTCGCTCTCTCTCTGTATCTGTCTCTCTCTCTCTGTCTCTCTGTCTGTATCTGTCTCTCTGTCTGTCTGTATCTGTCTCTCTCTCTCTGTCTCTCTGTCTGTATCTGTCTCTCTGTCTGTATCTGTCTCTATCTCTGTCTGTCTGTCTGTATTCTGTCTCTCTCTCTGTCTGTATCTGTCTGTATCTCTCTCTCTCTGTCTGTATCTGTCTCTCTCTCTGTCTGTATTCTGTCTCTCTGTCTGTATCTGTCTCTCTCTATCTGTATCTGTCTCTCTCTCTGCCTCTCTGTCTGTATCTGTCTCTCTCTCTCTCTCTGTCTGTATCTGTCTCTATCTCTGTCTCTCTGTCTGTATCTGTCTCTCTGTCTGTATCTGTCTTGCTCTCTTTCTATCTGTATCTGTCTCTCTGTTTCTTGTCTTTCCTTTTAATGGCTCTAAAAAATTTTCAATTTCGAGCGTTTGTTAAGCGCGTCGTTCCGTCACCACACGTTCATGTCAAATTAATCACCGCTGTCACTTCTCTTTCTGCTACACACAATCTGTCTCTCTGCCTGTCTGTCTCTCTCTCTGTCTTTCTGTCTCTCTCTCTCTGTCTGTCTGTCTCTCTGTCTGTGTCTCTGTCTCTTTGTATGCCTCCTTCTCTCTGACTGTCTGTGTGTCTGTCAGTCACTCTCTCTCTCGCTCTGTCTGTCTCTCTGTATGTCTCCCTCTCTCTGTTTTGCATTCTCTCTCTCTCTCTCTCTCTCTCTCTCTCTCTATTTCTCTCCATCTGTCTGTCTCTCTGTCTCCCCCTGAACGAGAACGTTGAGATCGGACTTCGCGTGGCTTTTTCTGAACACACATGCGCATAAACACCATGGAGGACAGCGAGAGAGAGAGACAGCGGTGAGCAGACTGTCTGTCTCTATATATATATCCGTCTGTCTGCCTCTTCGAGTGACAAAGTGGGAAAAAAGGAAAAGAAAGAGGTATCCGGAAAGAATTAAAGAAATTAAGAACTAAACAGAGAGAGAGAGAGAGAGAGAGAGAGAGAGAGAGGGAGGAAGAAAGGAAGAGACAGAGAGAAAGACAGATAGAATAGAGATCAAGATCCGAGGAGACAGACGTACAGAAAGAAAGAGAGAAAAAGCGGGTGGGGACGAACGAAGAAAGGGTAGAGATGGGTAGATGGAAAAAGACTGAGAGAGAAGAGAGGGAGGGGAAAGAACCAGAAGGAAAAGAAACGGGGAGGGTAAATGATGAAGAGAAGCGAGTGAGAAAAAGAAAGCTAGATAAAGGAGAAGAGAGAAGGAAAAAAAAGAAAGAAGGAAGTTGTGTAAACATCTCACTATGCAGGTCACACACACACAACCGCAATAAAAATCTGAGTTTACACACACACACACACACACACACACACACACACACACACACACACACACACACCATATGTTGATTGCCAGTTGATACACACCTCCAGGTAAAAGTGCACAGTGTGGGTTAATTTCACACCTCATTACACACACACACACACACACACACACACACACACTTTTTGGGTGACAAAAAGATTAAAGATGATGGTAAAAAGTTACTTAAAGGGACGGTTCAGCTGAGATGTGTTCATCTCTCTCTCTCTCTCTCTCTCTCTCTGTCGCTCTCTCTCTCTCTCTCCCTCTCTCTCTGTGTCTCTTTCTCTCTCTGTCTCTCCCTCTGTCTCTCTCCCTCGCTCTCTCTCTCTCTCCCTCTATCTCTCTAGCTACAAGGCTAATTTGGCTAAAACATAATGGAAGCTTATAGCCACCAGTTTAGCATCATACATGATGCACTTAGAGCATCATTGTCTGAATCTATGAGGTGTGTAATGAAGTGTGTGTGTGTGTGTGTGTGTGTGTGTGTGTGTGTGTGTGTGTGTGTGTTTTCAGGAGACGAGAACAACATCGCTCTACTATATTCACTTTATTTCCTGTACTGAGAGAAGCACCCTAGCTAGGTAGCTAGCTAGCAGTTTATGTTTGTCTGAGGTAATGTCTGCCCCTCCCCCACTTCTAACACCAGCTAGCTTGTTTTAATAGCCAGCTGAGGGACGCTAGCCAGCTTCAGCAAACAGTTGTGCAAATTTTCACTGATCAAAAACATATATATATTTTTAATTCGCTTCCATCTGACACAACATGGCGGCTCGGTGACATCACATGACCTTTGTAACGTGGGCTTTCATCTAGCCGAAAAAGCCAAGATTAGCGGTTTTTAACCATCGGCAAGTTAACAATCATGAACTTGGTTTCCGTTTGTGTCCAGGGAAGTGTGGGTGGAGCTAGAAACAGTGCGGCTCACTGATTGGTCACGGAACTGTCCTGACGATAAAAACAGGACGCACAAAAATTCCTAGGCGTAAAAGTCTGTACTTTTCCCCAGTGTCCACGCGGGTGTTCTCCGGGTTCTCCGGTTTCCTCCCACCTCTCATCCAGGAGGCTCCTCTCTCACCTCCAGTGTTCCCCTGAATGCTTTCGGATCCAATCCCAATCTGCTTCCTGTTTACTTTGCTCACTACTTAAGGTACAACCTAATCTTTTATTTTACTTTATCTGATATTAAAGTATTGGCACCCTTGGCTTTGTATGGGTCAGCTGTTCAACTGTGGCTTTATGAGGTGTGTGTGTGTGTGTGTGTGTGTGTTGGAGTAAAGGATCACCTGGTAAATCAGTGGACAGAAATGGACCGAGGTTAACATGTGTTACTGACTCACCTTTCACAGCTGTTCGCTCAGAGTTGAGTGTGTCACACATCTCACACCTCCGGCTCTTTCTGACGATCTCCTGCGTTCAACGCTGGGTCTGTCTCTTTCACACACACTCACACACTTCTCAGGGGGGCGTGAGAAGGAAGAACGCAGCGTCCTCTATGCGTGTCTCTGTTATATCGAACTCCGGATGAACTCGTTATCTGAGGGAGAGACCATCTCCATGCGCGTCATCAGCTACGCGACCTGGTAGCAAAGATTCGCCACTTGTCCTCCTAATCGGATAGGAAACTCGTCGCTCCGTCGCTGACGCCTGGAAAATTTTCAGACACAAAGAAGTCCCTGGGTGTCTGTTGCACAGGTATCAATAATTAGTGCAACACATCACAATATTCACCAATCAGAACTGTTTTTGGAGATACTTTATAAAATACATCACACAGTAGGAGAGAGCCGTAAGTACCAGGAGAGATTCCGACAGGAGTCACAGGATCCTTATTTCAGACAGATGTGTCCTTACCTGCTGAGATTCCTTCTAGGGAAAATGCCACACTGAGCTATATAATCTCAGTATTCCATACTACAGCATTCCATACATTTGAGTATTCCAAACACTTCAGTATTCCGTACACTTCAGTATTATATATACTTCAGCATTCCGTACACTTCAGTATTCCATATACTTCAGCATTCCATACTCTTCAGTATTATATACAGTTCAGTATTCCATACACTTCAGTATTATATATACTTCAGCATTCCGTACACTTCAGTATTACATATACTTCAGCATTCCGTACACTTCAGTATTCCATATACTTCAGCATTCCGTACTCTTCAGTATTATATACAGTTCAGTATTCCGTACACTTCAGTATTATATACACTTCAGCATTCCGTACACTTCAGCATTCCGTACACTTCAGTATTCCATATACTTCAGTATTCCTTACACTTCAGCATTCCGTACACTTCAGTATTATATATACTTCAGCATTCCGTACACTTCAGTATTATATATACTTCAGCATTCCGTACACTTCAGCATTCCTTACACTTCAGTATTCCGTACACTTCAGCATTCCGTACACTTCAGTATTCCGTACACTTCAGCATTCCGTATACTTCAGTATTCCTTACACTTCAGCATTCCGTACACTTCAGCATTCCATACACTTCAGCATTCCGTACACTTCAGTATTCCGTACACTTCAGCATTCCGTATACTTCAGCATTCCTTACACTTCAGCATTCCGTACACTTTAGCATTCCGTACACTTCAGTATTCCGTACACTTCAGCATTCCGTACACCTCAGTATTCCGTACACTTCAGCATTCCGTACACCTCAGTATTCCTTACACCTCAGCATTCCGTATACTTCAGCATTCCGTACACTTCAGTATTACGTACACTTCAGCATTACGTACACTTCAGTATTATATACACTTCAGCATTCCGTACACTTCAGCATTCCGTACACTTCAGCATTCCATACACTTCAGTATTCCATATACTTCAGTATTCCTTACACTTCAGCATTCCGTATACTTCAGTATTCCGTACACTTCAGCATTCCGTACACTTCAGTATTCCGTACACTTCAGCATTCTGTATACTTCAGTATTCCTTACACTTCAGCATTCCGTACACTTCAGTATTCCGTACACTTCAGCATTCCGTACACTTCAGTATTATATATACTTCAGTATTCCGTACACTTCAGCTTTTCCTAGACGCTTCGGCATTCGTTATACCTCAGTATTATGTATACATTATTCCATACACTTGACATTTTCCTGCTAATAAAAGCACAAGATGATCATTTCGACTGTAAATCACAATAACAAGTCTTGCTATAAAGCAGGACAGAACACACTGCTAATAAGCAGAGGATTAAAACACGTCAGCATCTGAGATCCATCACGAAGCGTCACGCAGGAAGACGGCTCTAAAAATAATGCGCAGTTTGAATGCTGTCAGCAAAAAGATGCCTTTGTGTTTTCTCAGAGACACGGGGAGCGGCAAAGAGAGGCTGAGGAGCCGGGGCCAGTTAATGATCTTTATTTTTGGGGAACGGTGCCAATCTGGCTCCGAGTCTCCTTTTTCCTGGTGAGAGCAGTAATGAGGTCTTCGTCCAAACGGCTTCCTGCCTTCCATACATACATACATATGAGCTCCTTGTGTTAAATTGAAAGCAATCACATCTTTGGAGGGCATCCTGAAGTCACCGCCATTACAAAAATACCATCTTGCCAGATATTCGGTCTCATCTCCATAATGAAGGTGTAACTGGGTTTAAACAGTTCCATTAAATCCTCAGGCTGCAAGTATTCTGCACTTTTCAGTGTCCTGTACATTTTAATATTCCGGACACTTCACTATTTTCTATACCTCAGTATTCCGTACACCTCAGTATTCTGTACCCTTCATTATTCCATACACCTCAGTATTACGTGTGCCTCAGAATTACGTATGTCTCAGTATTACGTACGCCTCAGTATTCCGTACCCTTCAGTATTCCGTACGCCGCAGTATTCCGTACACCTCAGTATTCCATACACTTGCGTATTCCATACACCTCAGTATTCCGTACACCTCAGTATTCTGTACCCTTCATTACACCATACACCTCAGTATTACGTGTGCCTCAGAATTATGTATGCCTCAGTATTCCATACACCTCAGTATTCCATACACTTGCGTATTCCATACACCTCAGTATTCTGTACCCTTCAGTATTCCATACACTTCAGTATTCCGTACACTTCAGTATTCCATACACCTCAGTATTCCGTCCACTTCAGTATTCCGTACACCTCAGTATTCCGTACCCTTCATTATTCCATACACCACAGTATTCCATACCCTTCAGTATTCTGTATGCCTCAGTATTCCGTACACCTCAGTATTCCATACACTTGCGTATTCCATACACCTCAGTATTCTGTACCCTTCAGTATTCCATACACTTCAGTATTCCGTACAGCTCAGTATTCCACACACTTCAGTATTCCATACACCTCAGTATTCCGTACACTTCAGTATTCCGTACACGTCAGTATTCCATACACCCTGGTATTTTTTGCGAGTTCAAATGCGATGTTCCCAGAAGCACTTGGTGCACTTAACTGGGAAACTGTGCTTTTGATGTGTGGAAGTGTTTGAGAGTAAGAACAACACGACGAGCACGCGGACACGGCATCAGCTCTTTACTCCACAGAGCTCGCTTTATAGGTGCACATTTATTCAACTGTTGCGCTCCATAAAGTATTGGCACTCTTCTGCCCCATCAATCACTGGAAAGGGGTCTGAATGATCAATGGCGCGAACTGTGCGTCTTTGGATGAAAGCGTCTTGCGACACGAATTTTACTTAAAAAAAAGGATACATTTTAAAAAAAGGCAAATGAGGTGAAAGGAGGTCATCGATTTAAATTATCAACTGAAAAATCACACCAGTATTGATTTTCCATTCGCACGCCACTTTGCGTTTGTCTAAATTGCATCTGGTTAAAAAAAACAAAAAGGAAACACTGCACAGAAAATCTATTTCAATAAATGGATTCAAGTCTCCTTTTTTTTTTTTTTTTAAACTATCAATGCTTCATGCTTTGTGATGTCCAGTGTCACCAGCGTGCGGTTTTACAAATCAATAATCCCCTTAAACGCGGCGTCTCGGTGCCGAGTAACCTCCGTTTGTAACGGAATGGTGTGTTTACGTAAATATTCCGGAAATTCCAACTGTTTAACCTCCACCAAGTGATGGCTGGGATAGGGAACAGTGTTCAGGACGGCGCAGAGCCAAACACACACCCATCAACCATGCTTACTGCTAATGAGGTGCCCCCGGGGGGCGGGGCATGTATGTTCTAGAGATCATTTATTGGACGAATGTAAGACTAGTACAGCTAGAGTCATCGAAAAGAAAAAAGTTGTAAGAGCTATCAAATTAAAAACTAAACGAAACTAATTGTTCATATAGATTTACTGTCGTAATAAAAGGGAAGAGAAAGTAAAAAGCTTGTAAAAAATATTTCCCTCAGCGCGCGTGTGTGTGTGTGTGTGTGTGTGTGTGTGTGTGTGTGTGAACAGCTTAAAGATTACGATCACAAAAAGTTATTAGTTAAAGGTTATTCTGTTGATTCTAACGTCATTCTATGAAACAAATTTGAGGTACTGTTTGTTTTTAAACGCTAAAACAAAAAAACAAGTCCTTCCACAAACCCGCCCTTTTTTTTATCCGTTTATGTGGAGCGTGCGCGTGAACGAGCCATTGCTACGGAAACGATAACGCATCGGAACGAGCTGCACTGCTGTCAGAGAAATTTCCATAGCTCACATGCTGATTTTTCCGGAAAGATAAGACAGTAATGGATTCTCAGGAACATTATATTATTTTAATACAAACAGGCTTTTTTTTGATTGTTTTTTTTTTTTTTTTACAAATGCAACCCTAAACATGTCATTTAAACGTGATCGTTTTCTTATTAAAATCCCACGGCGTTCCCGTTTCGAAACTGACGCTGCCGAGACGCTAAGAGACTCTCAGCGTGTCGAAAACTCATTTATTACCGTCACTCGTGTTCAGAGAGCACACGAGGTTTAAAATGATAAATTATTCCATCAGGAGACTAGGGAGGCCTCGGACTCATCGTGGTCATGTGACTGGAACGACAACGTACTGAATCACAGTTGGGGTTGCGGCTCAGTTTTACTCTTTACGCTGTAAGACATCCTAATACGTTTCTTTTTTTCTTTACTGTGTAGGATACGCTATTCCTCCCTTTCCTCACAGTAAAGCATGCTAATTCATGCTAATTTCCCTCAGTGTAAAACAAACTAATCCTTTCTGCATCCATGTGAAGTAAGCTAATTCTCCCTGTCTTTGTATGGGCTTTATACATGCTAATATTACCTTTTTACATTGTAAAACATGCTAGTAAAACATGCTAATTCATACCTCTTTATGCAGCAAAACATGCTAATTCATGCTAGTTCTACTTGTTTATGGTGTAAAACATGCTAAATCATTTTTTTACTTCATAGAACATGCTAATCCTTTCTCTTCACATGATAAAACATGCTATTTCACATTTTCCCTTTTTGGTCTACATGTGAAACATGCTAATCAGCTAATTAGCTAATGCTAATCCTCCTTGTTTATACAGTAAAATAAACATGCTAATTCAT
>NC_030418.2:707500-710000 GCF_001660625.3 Ictalurus punctatus
GGGTAGTAAACCACTGATGAGCGGTGGAGGAGACAGAACTGAAATCAAAACATATATACACGACGCCGAGCGAAGGGGTGGAGTCACGTCTTTCCGGAAGACCCGACATGGAGGAGCTGATTATGACCATCGTTTCGGGACAGCCTGGACACGAATATGTATTTTTCACAATTGGTATACGGGCGCTAACGAATGAGCTAAGATGAGCTAGCATGCTAGCTAACGTAAGGTGTTCACCGATACACTACGAGTCACAGCAGGACACGCCATGGTCACCTGATTTTGCTCCACCACGGTGAAGAAATCCTCACAGCGATGAGAAAATTCGGTACGAGTGCAGCTTAAAAACGTGGGGGAGCGGCATTGTTTATTTAGCTATGCGCTTGGAAAACGTTCCGAGGGACATTTTGACGGTTTTTGATTTAGCGACAGTGACGCTAGTTAGACTCCTGGCTAATCTTCTACGTATTTTCACTTGGACATGAAGCCAAAATGGCATCTGTTATTTCCTCTTCCTGTTAGCGGGACCATTGCTCATTTCTTTGGCTAGCATCAGATCTGGTTTTAGATTCACAATACGACCGTGTAACATTAGCTAGAAAACTTAGCTGGCTACTTAATTTAATCGATAGCTAACGCTAGTTCGGTATTTGGCTAGTTTAACAAATATTGCTAATATATCACATCGTGCCACTAAAATCCGATATTTTACGCTAGCTCCGCCCACATTCACTCAGAGATTAGTTCCGTTCGATATAATATTGCATAAATATAACTAGCATTGTATGCTAAGCGCTACATCGAGCTGAAGAATGTTCAAATTAAGGCTAGCAGGGATGTCGTGTAGTGACGCTTGTGATGAACCGCGCAAATTCGACGCAAGCGCCGCACTGGTTCACCCGGCGACGCTCGTCATATGGCTCGCTTGACACTTTTGTAGGAAACGACTGAGGTCTGCTGTGAGCACAGGGTAATGACGCTGTCTAGCGTGTTGCTTCTCGTTTGTTCAATTTGCTACTAATTTTAAAAAAAACAACAACAACAACAAACAAAAAAACAAAAGTCATGAAGCAACATGAGTTTCGGCCTCATTGTCCTGATTGTCTTTATCATCACTTTCACTTCCTGTGCTGCTTCTGGTGGACAAACTGTCCAAAATCGAGTTAATCGCGTTACCGTTAGCATAAAGATCGTTCATGCTGAACATAGGAATCCCTGGAATGGGAACTTTTAAGTTGCCTGCGTACTGATCCGACTCCACCAGAGCTTTCTGTCTCTCGTAATACTTGGAGAACTTGTTGAAGATGATGGTGATGGGCAGCGCCACCACCAGGAGGCCGCACACGATGCACAGCGTCCCGATGAGCTTCCCAGCCAGCGTGACGGGATACGTGTCTCCGTACCCGACTGTGGTCATGGTAATGGTGGCCCACCACCATCCGATGGGTATGGTCTGGAGCTCGGATTCGTCATCGTCTCTCTCGGCGAAGTACACCAGCACAGAGAAGATGGAAATCCCGACGGAGAGGAAGAGGATGAGCAGGCCGACCTCGTGGTAGCTGTGACGCAAAGTCGCTCCGAGAGACCGGAGTCCCACCGAGTGACGCGCTAGCTTCAGTATCCTGAAGATGCGCATGAGCCTGAGGATCTGCACCACCTTCCCGACGTTCTCCAGCTCCTCGCTTTCCTCGGCGTCTGCTTGCTCCAGTGCCAGCGTGGCGTAAAACGGGACCACGGAGACAAAATCGATGATGTTCAAAGCATTGCTGGCGAATTTACGGAGGCGCGGTGCTACCGCTAAGCGCACCACAAACTCGAACGTGAACCAGAGCACGCAAAAGGTCTCGAACGCGGCGAGAACCGGATCCTCCACGGCTCTTTCGTTAGCGTCCACCTGGTGGAACTCGGGCATGCTGTGAACACACATGGCCACGATGCTGATCAGAACCACGCTCAGAGAAACCACCGCGAGCATCTTAGCCGTGAGCGAATGTCCCGGATTCTCGAGCCTCAGCCACAGCTGCTTGCGTTTCTCCGCGCACCAGGTGCCTTCAAACTTCTCCAGGTCCTTCTCCAGGTCTGAAAGATCCTCCATGGAGGAGTCAAAGCTCTCCTGAAGCTGCTCGTCCTCGTTCTGGTCCCAGTCGTGCTCCTTATCGCACTCTTTCTGCTCGTGGAACTTGTTGCTACAGCACGAGTCCAGATAGAGCTCCTTGATGCCCCAGTACTCGAGCTCCTGGCTGAAGCTGAACACGCACAGCTCCTCCATCAGATGGATTTTGCCCGTGTGGTAAAAGTTCAGCACGTAGCGGAAGAAGCGCGGGTTGCGGTCGAAGTAGAACTCGTGCTCCGTCGCGCTGTAGTCGTCGCACAGCTCCAATATGGCCGACTCAGAGCTGCAGGGGAGCAAGCGGGCGAGACGAGTGTGCGGGAAGCGCTGGAGGACCGAGCGGGACACTTTCTGCTTGAAGCCGCCCACGTTCAGGTTCAGGAAGTTCTC
>NC_030418.2:725000-727500 GCF_001660625.3 Ictalurus punctatus
TAAACGGTGTTCCCGAGCCGAGCACGTCCGTGTGTGATTATTCAGATCTGCAGTTTGTACTGATCGTAGCTTTTACTTGCTAGCGAAAATAGCATCGTAGCTCCGCTGCACATCTTAGAGTAAAAAGAGAAAAAGCTGTCCGTCTTGTTACCGTTGCTGTTGCTGCGTCCGGGTCTACGTCGTCCTGTTAGAGAATCCCGGTGGTGTGGGGGTAGATAAACAACGCAGATTAATGACACAACAATTATTAACAAGAGCCTGTATTACTCGGGCATTTCCATTAATAATGCTTACATTATCCATCATACGGCTGAATATAAAGAGAACCGTGTATAATTTATCATTTATAGTTTATACATGCTAACCTGGCTCTATAAGAGACAAAATAGGGTAGATGTTATAATATAATAATGTTAGAAACAGATGCTGAGTCAGAAGTGTGTGTGTGTGTGTACCTGTGGATGAGAATCATCTGCTTTAGTGGCCAGAATGCAGAAATCTCCACAGGTGGTGACCGACATCAGACTCTTCACGTACTTCACAAACTTCTCGTTGTTCTTCGTGTCCCAGAACACCACGCTGTACTCCATCCTGTCTGGCCGAGTGTACGCATACACCACCGTGTTCAAGCAGTAACCCCACTGCACACGGTCAGACGGAGAGAGAGAGAGAGAGACTAGCGTGCGTTTAAAGATGTCAGCGTGCGTTTTTTTGTTAAAATAAGACTCTTTATCCATCGTTAAAACTCTCATGGTTAAAACAGAGCCGAAGCTGCTCTGGTGGTTTTACCTTGTAATCGGGTCTGATGTTGGCAAAGTAAATGTAGGAATCTACAGCCAGGCCGATCCTCAGTCCTCCACCTTCCCATGATAGCGCCGTCACCTGTTTACCGGGAACCTTCAGAGTGCGGAGGTGCTGCAGCAGGAGCCAGAGGAACGCATCGAGAACAGTAAACAATGTCAGGGGAGACCAGAGAAATAACCTGAACGCCGTTATTTTCTATTTATCGTCTTCACCTCTCCGAAAGGTGTGTAGAAATTCAAGACGTTGACATCTTTGTCTCCTCCGGGGGTCCTGAGCGATCCGGCTATGGCGAGAACGTTGCCGCTGTGGTTCCACTGGATACTGGCGACATTCATAAGGGTGTCGATGATCACCGGATCTACACAAGCACACAAACACCCACGCAAAACGAATGAGGAGAAGACAGCGTTCTGTGCGTACGATCTCATGAGTGAAGCACGGTGGTGGGAGCATCATACACGGGGCTGCTTCTCTGCAAACAGTATCAACAGTATCATACACGGATCCGGGACGACAGGGGAACTCACTTTCGTCGTTCTCGTGGCGCATGACCTGGCAGCGTCCGTTGTCGTAGCAGATGGCGAGGCAGGGGCAGTCTGGCTCGACGTAACCCTCGGTTCCGGCGTACCAGTGGATCCCTGCGATGCTGATAGCTCCGGTCAGGTTCGTCAGGCAATGCAGGGTCATCTTCATCTAAACACAATGCAGAGTAAACGAAACGCTGTCGTAGAAGAGCAACGGAACACTTCGGGGCGTGCCGTTATAGGAAAATAATCGACTTCAGAGTGCTAAGAGCAACTCCGCGTCATCGCACCACCCTGCCGCTGATTATTTTCATATTAGCACTGGGAAATATTCAGCTTGTCGTGAGCGTGGTGTGTACTGACGATGAAGTTGCCCTGGTTGTCGTAGATATGGATCTCTCCGTTGGCCATTCCGAACAGCAGGATCTTACTATCGGGCGACCAGGCTACGTGGGCCAGCTGGATCCCCTTCAGCTCCTTCCCCCAGATCCGGTTACCTGCAGAACATCCACATAGCACTTACAAGAATCGGATCAAACCGGAACCAAAGGAACGTAGAGGCGTCCATGGAGCCAGCACTACCAGCAAAACGATCATTTAAGAAACAAACACCGAGGGCGTTTCATTTCATCTGCTGGACAACAATGCTGTGGCTTGTTAAGTGGGCGTGAATAACAGTCATCACCAAGACCCGCCCACTCTAATCAGCACCGTTCGAGTTACCTTACCGTCCACTGATCCCACAATAACGGCTCCGTCTTCGTACACGATGCAGATCTTCTCGCCATCCGCGTTCCAGCTCATACTCCGCACCACTGACTTGTTCCTGTTATTGATCATCTCCTCGTACCAGGAGCCTGTTCAGAACACAGCACACAGGAGTGTTAATGGTGTAGGAAGAAAACCCTGTGGTACAAATCTGGAAAAATCAATCTCAACGCATCTCGAGGTGGATCTAAACATCTAACGGATTCAGCCTGGTTCATTCCTTGTATTAAAAAAAATAATATTAATAATAATAATAACAACAACCATGTCCCACCTTTGTAGAGCATCCAGACTATGATGAGGCCGTTCTGGTCGCTGGTGGTCAGTTTCTGGTACTGCTCGTTCCAGGTAACTACCTGCACTGCGCCTGTACGCAACACAAGGCATTACCAAAGGCTTCGACA
>NC_030418.2:732500-752500 GCF_001660625.3 Ictalurus punctatus
TAGTGTTGATGAGGTTTAGCTAATTTACTCAGAAATTATCCAAAAGACACAAAAATCTGAGGTAATTTCCTCAAACAAAACAATGGAGGATAAATGAAACAACAAAGTTTTTAAAAATATGTTTAAAAATATGTTTAATATGCTAGTTGAGTACTAGCTACTTAAAGCAATGCTAGTAAGTGAGCTAGTTAGTTTAAAACAACAAGCAAGAAGATTGTAAAATATACATTTGATATCCTGCAATCAAACTGTGTTTAATGTAGCTAGTCAAGGTACTGCTAGCTAGTTGGCAAGCTATAGCCACCAGTACACTGCTAGCAGGTAAACTAGTCAAGTCAGCCAGAACATTGGATTAGCATATCATTTAAATACTGTTTTATGCTATTCAATTTACCAGCGGCATAAAACATTTCTAGTTTGCAAGCTATCTAGTTTAAAAACAACAAAAGACAAATAAAAGCACAAACACATTTAATATACTGCAATTAAATTTAGTGTAATAGGGCTAAATGGTGTATTGCTAGCTAGGTGGAAAGCTAGCCAGCCCTACATTGCTAGTAAGTAAGGTAGTTAAGTTAGCATGCCATCAAGTCATCTACGTTATCGGCTATATTTAAGTGGTGTTGTAGCTACTTGATGTAGTAGCTGCTTGCATGTACGCTAGTTAGTTAGCTAGTATGCCATCACATCAGCTAGGTAGTTAGCCAAGCATTTTTCAGAAGCGTAACACAAAGTTCAATCCCCCCCTTCCCGAGTGTGGCTTGAGTGTGTTAAACAACCAACATGAGCATGACAGATTTTACAGACGAACCCTTGGCTTGTGAGCATGTTTTCTTGTCCGGGTTAAGCACATATCCCTCTCTGCACTCGCAGTAGTACGAGTTGTAGTTGTTCACGCATTCGTGCTCGCAGTCGTGTCCGAGGGCACATGCATTGATGCCTAGAGACAACGGTCAGGACTAGCAGAGTTAGCAAACAAACAAATAAACATACACGTGTCCATCATACATGCGGTCAGACCACAGTGTTGAATAGCAGAAACAAATCCAAACGATCGTCTCTAATGATTCCCCGCACCAATCCTGCGGCGCGTGCGCTCCAACGTTCCTTCATTCCTCCGCTCACAACTTTAGTTACTACAAGAAATTCGTTCACGTTAAAATGACACAAAAAACTTATATCCATGCGTTCATCTTATTCTGTGTTTAGAGACGTTACGTAGATAAATAAAGCTTGGAAGGAAGTAGCGGCGATCTTTGGTGTCTCTGATGAGTGCACGTAGCTAGAGTTAGCTTGCTTTGCTAATCTAATCTGTGAACAACGCTTATACGGAGCCTAGCATGCAAATCAAGCAACCGTTTTTCACACTGTATAGTGTTTTATTTAACTTCTGTTCAACTAGCTCGCTTCCAAAATCACGTCCAAAATCGACAAACAGTAGTGACTTACTTTGCTAGCATGAACGTAGCAGCAACGAACGAGTGCAGACAACATAAATAAACTGTATTTACAAGTGTAGTTTCAAATTGCGATGATGTTATGTTTAGCATCACTTCAAAATGGCGACCGCTATTGAAATACGGTGAACACGAGTAAGGAAGAAAATATCTAAAGAGCGTTAGGTACTCCACTTCTACCAGTTTGGTTTTCGTTGATCGTCATTTAAATAAAGATAAGATTATATTTGGTATTTTAAATGAAATGCTGCACTTGTATTACCTTGCTAAGTTGAAAAAGTTCCTGATCTTACCACAGAGAGTTTCCCTAAACTTGGACGTGAGTTTCTCGATCACGCCGTACGTCTCCACGTAGAACACGTGATCGTCCAGCGGCTGGCTCGCCATCGCTTGCAGAGATTTCATGTCGGCCCTGTCCACTCCGACGGCGTAGATCTCGATCCCGAGAGCCCTCGCTGAAGCCGACACCTCCTCCACTTTGTCCTGCGGCCGCCCGTCCGTTACGATGATGGCCACCTTCGGGATGTTTTTATTCGCCGTCCTAGCGCCGGACTCTTCGGTGAACGTGTGCTCCATCGCCGTTTTGATGGCCAAGCCGGTCATGGTCCCGGTGGAGAGCGGCTCGACCCGAGAGAAGGCACGTTTGAGATCCGCTTTGTTGGCGTACGTCTTCAGGAGGAACTCGATATTGACCGTGCTGGCGTAGTTGACCAATCCGACACGCGTGGCATCGACGCCAACGTCCAGCGTGTCCACCAGGTCCGAGAGGAACACTTTGACCTTCTCGAATTCGGCAGGACGTACGCTGCGAGAGCTGTCGATGACGAACACCAGGTCCAGCGGGCGGCTCTTGCACACCTCTGCCGGAGCTGAGGATTATGGGAAATATAATTTTTTTTACATAAACACAATGCATAAAAAAATAACAAATACAAACGTCTGGATAATGATTATTCTTCTGTTCTTCTATTACACCACAGCGATTCTGGATTCTGATTGGTCAGAAGGTGTTAATTAATCACAGGTTCATATTTGTGCACTCGTTATCGTTTCTATGGTAACGTCATTGATACAGTGACATTTTGTGTAAGCAGATGTTTGGTAAAGCTGTAACTTTAGGTTTTCAGACATCTTCAGGACAGAGGGGTTTTCGCTTTTTGCGGTTTCTCGGTAACACGACAAGCTGCATTTTTTTTTTTAGAGAAAAAAAGAGAGGCTGGTGAGGGAACGACTGTTTATAGCTTCTATTCCACAACTGGAAAAAAGGACAACTCTAGGACATGTATTAGATGCTAGCTTAGCCTACACGAAGAATTATTTTCAGCCAGCATTAAATTCAGCAGGACTTTTCTGAAGTCAGCGCTTATCCATGATCCATGATAGATTCTGAAAGAAAGACAGGAAAGTGTTGGATTGTAATCAGGTAGATGCACTAAATGAGAGGAAGAACAACAAGATGTTGTTAGTGTGATCATCTGATCAGTTTATCTGACCTGGGAACTGATGAAGAACCTTAAGATCAAGATCATAACACAATAGATATACCAAATGTCTGTTTCTATCAAGTCATTTTTCGGAAGATCTGATGAAAAATTGATGAAGCTCCTCAGACAAGTAGCAAGATCCGGTGGCTTTGACTCATTGCTACCAGACATTGAGGTTAGATGTTTCTACACTCATTTAAGGAGCTCTAAGAAGGAGCTTCTTCACGAAGAAGAAGAACCTCCAATGAGATCCTAACAAACCTATAGAGTGAACCAAATGTCTAAGCCATGTAAGTTCCCGTAATAGTCTTGAAGATGTTTCTCCACAAGCTCTAGCTGCTCTGATGAACATGGTGATCTGAGGAAGCTCCCATTTGAATTGCATACTCAAGAAGTTTGTCCACTCATCTGGGAAGCTTCATTGTCCAATGAAGCTCCTCAGATGCATGGAGAGACATCTTAAACCACGAGTCTAATATCATTGATTGGTTCCCATCCATCTCTTTCTCCAATCAGGGTTCTCCAACGAACTGAAGAAGATTCACCGCTCAAGAATTGGTTCTTGGGTGAAAGTTTGTTGAATAAGTGAAGAATCTTCTTCAGTAGCCACCTAAATGTCTAGTTTCAACCGATGAAGCTTCTCTGGTGAAACATCTTAAATTACAAGTCAGGTGGCTTTGAGTTATTACGACCAGACATTTAGAATGCTCATCTGTATGCCTACTGAAGAAGTTTAGCAGAAGTTTCACAAATCATCTGAGGAACTTCATCAGTTCCCGATGTAGATGAAAAACTCACACTTCTACAATACGTTCATACATCTAATCAGCTTGATTTACTACTCCTTCCTCATTACATTCTTGAACTTTTTTCATATATGTGAGGGGCTTCATCAGTTCTGGTCAAGCAGAAGAACCGAATATGCTCTTCAGATGTGGTGAAACATATGAAAGTACAATTCCTGTGGTTCTGACTTATAACTACCAGACATTTAGGCTACTCTATGCCTACTGAAGAACTTTCTCAGAAGTTTCTCCAAACATCTGAGGAGCTTCATCATGTCTGATGAAGATGAAGAACCCACAATGCTCCTCATATGAGCAGAGAAATGTTCAGTCAACTTGTCTCACTATTCCCAGACATGAAACATCCTGGGATGTTTACAATCCTGAACCTTCTCATCTAAGAAGTCTGAGGAGCTTCATCAAAATGTAGACAAAGACTTGGTGAACTCCTCAGAACATTACGACGTTAAAGTGGACCTGCATGACTGAGAACCATTGTACATCCATGGCACCACCTACAGTAGGGAGGAATAAAGAGTGAGAGATGAATGGAGAGATGGATGCGTGAAAGAAAATACAGGTCTCGTGAAGCTCAGCATGCTCTGTGGAGAAAAAAAAGGGGGTAAAATGGGAGGACTCCCTCGTCCTGAGTCTACCTGGATGAGTGGGAGGAGCAGCAGGGGGAGTGGTGGCACTCAGGGTACTGAGCGGCAGGGTGATGGGCGTCGTGGTGGATAAAGCGGGAGGAGGGGCTGGAGTTGTGGTTACGGTTGGAGTGGGCACTGTGGGTGGCGCTGTGACGCACGGCTTGGTTAGCGTTAGCTTTGGTGGCACCACTGGCACAACTGGAGGCTGGACAGGAAAGACGGGTCGGTGGTGGGGGAACACGGGCCACTTCCAAGGCGGCCGATGATGGAAATTCCCGTAAAACCTGGGGTTAATGGCATGAGCTTAGTGTGGTGAGAGAGAGAGAGGGAGAGGAAGAGAGATAGAGAGACAGAGGAAGGATGGAGGATTAAGGCAAGTATGATGGCGTCTCGTATGGAGAGATAAAGAGAAAGAGACAAAGCTAGCTGGAAACAAAAGCTCGAGGATGAAGTCCTTTTATGGTTTCTGCAAGCGATAAAAATGCTAAATGCTGATAAATGCTAAAATTAAATTTAAAAAAGATCTCAAATTTGCCCGTCTGTCTTTCCGTCTGTCTCTCTATCTGTCTGTCTGTCTGCCTGCCTGCCTGCTTCTCTCTGTCTGTCTCTCTCTATATACATCTCTGTCTGTTTCTATGACTGTCTGTCCGTCTCTCTGTCTCTTTGTCAGTCTGTCTCTTTGTCAGTCTGTCTCTATATATATCTCTGTCTGTCTGTCTCTTGATCTATCTCATTGTCCGTTTGTCTGTCTGTCTGCATCTCTGCCTGTCTGTCTGTCTCTCTATCTATCGCTCTGTTTCTATGTCTGTCTCTCTATCTGTCTGTCTCTATGCTTGTCTGTCTGTCTCTTGATCTATCTCTCTGTCTCTCAAACTATCTCTCTGTCTATCTGTCAGTCTGCATCTTTGCCTGTCTCTCTCCTATCTCTCTCTCTGTCAGACTGTCTCTCTGCCTGTCATTCTGTCTCTCTGCCTCTCAGCCTGTCTCTCTCCCACTCTCTCTGCCTGCCTCCCTGTCTGTCTGTTACTCCTTCTGTCTCTCTCTCTGCCGGTTACTCTGTCTCCAAATCTGTTTGTCTCGATCTCTCTCTCTCTCTCTCTCTCTCTCTCTCTCTCTCTCTCTCTCTCATGGTGATATTCTAAGAACTAAGAGCTAAAATCTACTTCCTGACTTGTAGCTATTTTCTTCACTATTTTGATTAAAGGGTCCTTTTGTGTTCATGTTATATATATGTATGTATATATTTTATTTAATGTAAGAGGTCTTTAGAGGCAGTGGATGTAGCGATGTTAGTCCGATATGAGAACTAACTCTCGTTTTTATCCTGACTGATATCTCTTCAGAATTACGATCATTACGATCATTCTGTAAAGAAAAATCCACACATTAACATTGACTAACGCTGAGGAGAAAAAACAGACTGATGACAAGGAAGTTCTTTCCATCTCATAAAGTAGCTACATAATCAGTGAATGCTATGCTCAAATTGTGTCAAAGATAAAAAAAATGATGAAATAAATGAATCATTATTTAAAACAGAAGTGTGAATAATTATATATTCCTTCCTAATCTAACCCACGTACACAGATTATTATTATTATTATTATTATTATTATTTTAAACATTTCAATATACTTTGATATATTAATATGTTCATGTCACAGTTACGAGTTATTAAATTACTGTAATATTATTGTGTATTAGTCTTATTCCTCTGTAACAAACTTTTGTAGAAACCCTTTTTAGTTTTCTCTCAGTGTCTTCGAGAAAAATCTTTGCACCTGCACTAATAAAGAAACATTTCCAGCTTTATGAAGAAGAATGTTTCTCAGAGACGTGCTCCATACCTCCATTGATGATGTTTCCATGAGCAGGTCTGCTGTAGGTCAGTGGTCTGCGTCTCGCTGCAGGTCTGTCCTGGATAAATCTGTACGGTCCGTATGTCGCCTCGGCCTCCATCATGATCATCATCAGCAGTGCTGTCAGGAAACGCATCAACGTGTGTACAAACCAGGCCATGCTGCTAAAAACGTCTCGGGTTCCTGACTTGTGCGTCGTGTAACTCTGTTTGCTCTACTGAACTAACTACTGAAGAGCTCAGTACATTTAAAGACCCAGGCTCTGCCCTCTGAGGGACCAACAGCCAATCAGCACACTGGGTGGAGATCTGGCAGAGTATAAAGACAGATTTTTTGTTCAGAGAGAGAGAGAAAAAAAGAAAGACAAAAAAAAGGAGAATGCTTTGCTTTGGGAAAGGAGGAAGAAGATGTACAATACATCATTTATTTATTATTATTATTATTATTATTATTATTGAATTAAATTATTTAAATCAAAATCCATTTTAAGATCTACGTTAGTGCAGTCTTCATAATGTAATATGTTACTTTCTTCACTGGGATGCAAACATTTTATTTTGCAACATTGAATTCTATTTGTTGGAAAAGTAATGATGGGAAATCACTTTCAAGAAAGTGAACTAGATTACAAAAAATAAACTAAATAAAAGAAGACTTTTGCACAGGACTGTATATTACTAGTAGCACTAGTCGTAGTAGTAGCATTAGCATGTATTTAGCATCAGCTTTTTTGTTGTTGTTTTTTACCGCCATTTTGTGTTGTACATGGTGTCTAAACGAACTAATTTATTGATCTAAACTATGTGCGTGTCAGGAAGTATTGAATTTGAGTAGAATTTGTACCCTGTCTGTCGAGCACATATGAATTGTGAGCAGCTGTAGTTGTAGTTCCACTCTCCGGCCGCTGGGGGCGACATTACACACTACAGCTGTAACACACTTCTTCTCCTGCGACACTTCCGGTGCTCGCTGTTTACAAGGAGACAGCAGGCGGAACGTCCGAGTTCATGCACGTGAGGCTTTAATAATCTTGGTTTTTAATTCAGTTCTGTGCTTTTTTATGCGTATTAAAGTAATCCGGAGTTGTTTTAGTGACTGAACAGGAGGAGTGTGTGAAGTTACACGCGGTGTTTGGACGTGTACACTCTTATTTGGCGGTAATAATATCTGTTATTAACCTATCGTTATTATTATTATTCCTCAGTCAGGAGGAAACTCTTGTTATTGTTTATTATTATTATTATTATTATTATTATTATTATTATTATTCCTCCTCAGGCAGGAGGAAACTATTATTATTATTATTATTATTGTTAGTTATTCTCCTTTTCTCACTAAAGTGCCCAATAACTCAATAACTGAATGGTAAAAAGTTTAGAAATGTGGCACATTGATACTACAGGCCAGGAGTAACTCCCACACTACAAATGGCGCACATCAGCCCATAGGTGGCGCTACAGCCCACGCGTAAAGTCTACGTGATTTTCCCTCCGCCCCATGAGTCCAAAATGTCTGAAAATTGGTATAAATGCCTTATTTCTCATGGGGAACAAAAAAAAGCCTTTGGGGACCCATAAAGTCCGCCATGATAGATTTTCCATTACATAGCCACAAAAATCTTCTCCTCATGAACCGTAGGTCCGCTTGCCTCGAACCGTGGTACATGCGTGCGGGATACATGTCTTTCTGTAGGGTGATGAGCAAGAAGGAATCGAGTAAACATTGACCGAACTATTTACATATCGGTCTTCACCTCACCCGCACAAACAAGGACTTTTTAAACTCCGCTGCATTGAGCTTCAGTGAAACTCGGCTCAGTGTTTGTTCCAGACAACGCGCTGGTATGCTTTTACATCAAGTAAAGATGGCGTACAGACGTAACAACCCTGGAGAAGATGTGCTGTCCTAATTTAGAGGCTACCGTCATAAACTGTAAGCCTTCCTACTCGCCGTGGGTGTTTTTCTCCTTCCACGTCCCACCAGAGGCAATATTATACTGGATCACTGCTACACCACAGTAAAGGATCTCTCACACGCAGCGTTGGGGCTGTCTGATCATTGTCTAGTTCATATTATACCGACATACAGGCAGAAACTGAAATAAACCTGTAATAAGGACTGTAAGAAGATGGATTTTGGCATTCTGGTGAAACGTCGGTGTATATTTACGCGTTGGAGTCCATGGCGAGGTTGATCTCACCCCGCTGTTCTGTGTTTGTGTTTGTGTCTGTGCAGTGAGAGGAGACGATGCAGAGTTTATCGGTCCAGGCTCTGACCCTGCGCCAGCTCGGGAGACTCACGTCCCTGCAGGTTCCGTGCGCGTGGCACGGCGCGAGTTTATTGCTGCGCTGTCCGCGAGCGCTCCACGCACGTCAGCTCTGGGGCCCGAGCGCTCCTCTGGTTCAGCGCTCGGCCGCGCTCCTAAAGCACCGAGGCGCCGCGCGCGGTCCGCCCTACCAGCAAACACGCTTTAAGGGCTATAAGAAGAAAAAGGGGCGAGCTGGAAGTGCTCAGGAGGAAGAGGACGAAGAAGAAGAGGAAGAGGATCCGGAGGCCAGCGATTACGAGGACGAGCTGCAGGAGGATCCCAGTTTACCCAAAGACTATAAAGATCACCAGAAAGCAGTTCAGTCGCTACGCTTCGACCTCGTGATGAAGACGGGACTCGACGTCGGCAGGCAGTAAGAGCTGGAACACGAATACACATACACACCGATAAACCAGGGCTGGGTGATATATCGATAAAATATCAATATCGTGATAAATAATTTCACAATACACGTTTCTGAGATATCGTCGGTATGTTTTTAATAATTACAGATTAAACGTTACTGAATGGACGCCGTTGATTTGGCGTAACGTTTGGCCACGCCCACGCGACACAAACTACAAGCTTCAGAAGCGACGTCGCGCGCTAGCATGAACGCAGAGCGAGAAAACGCTGGAAAAATGCTAACAGCGAAATCGAACATTTAAACTGTGTGAATCTCTGCTCTTTTTTCTTTCGCAGTAAAATCGAGGACGCTTTCTACGACCACAAGCTGAGGCTGAACGGACAGAAGCTCATAAAGAAAAGCAAAACTGTGAGTTAACCCCCCCCGCTCTATATTTAATCAAACGATCATCAGAAATGTTTATTCGTAATCCTAATTTAGAAATATATTACAGAGGATTTTCATTTGAAATTTTTTGCGAGGGATTTTGTACGCATATATATATATATATATATATATATATATATATATATATATATATATATATATATATATATATCACTTATTTTTCATTTCGAATTTACAAATCCGATATTGGTAGATTTAATACCAAACAAATGATTTGTATCAATTAGGTCGGTCTATGTATATTATAAATGATTTTAAATAATTGTATAAATATCCAGTAAACATTTTCTGTCTGAAATGTTTTTGTTCTAACCTCATCCAAAGAGTAGATTTAACAAAGGTAATAAGTATGCAAATTTGCACCGTTTATTATAATTAGACGGAGTCTCATTTGCATAAAAAAATGCATTAAAAAATTTTTTACAAACACGACAGAAACGTTTAAGAAAATCAACAAAAGGTTTAATTGTGCATTGTATAATTTTAGCATGTAGTTGAGGTTTTGTATGAAGTATTGGCACCCCTCCGCCCACACTTGAGTAAAACTCGATATCGAGAAGAATTATTTGCGTTTGCTCAGAGTGTAGGGATTAGTTCGTGAGTTTTGTTTAGCATCCTTATTGCAGATACTGCGATATATATTATGCAGCCCTTAATAAGAACAAACCTGTTGGCTTTTTTCAGAAGGTCTTTCAGATAGACCGTGACAGCGATGTTGTGGTCTTTCTTTAACGTCTGGCTCCACCTGCAGGTGAAAGTGGGAGACACACTGGACCTGATCGTCGAGGAGGACAAAGAGAAGGACGAGGTGACGCTGAAGAGAGTCGTCCTGAAGAAGATCGTGGGAGAAACGAACGACGGAGAGAAACAGAAAGTGCTGCTGAGAAGCTGGAAACATCTCCAGCTTCCCAAACGAGACGCCTTCGGAGAATAAGCAACGTTACGATGAACCTTCTGATGTGTTTGGGGGTTTTATTTTTCCCCCCTCCCGCTCTGTTCTGGAAAGACGTCATAGTTGACAACTGACAATTTAATCGACGTTGTCTCAACATTGTAGGGATTTCACTCGTGAGAGAGAGTCGAGGAACTTGTACAGGATTATTTATGGGTCTAACAATGAAAGCTCATCTTGTGTGCTTTAAAATATTTTGCATATATCACGTATTAAATGTTCACTTCACGACAAGTGGCTGATCTTTTCGTCATCGCGTCATCCAATAAGGCGCGGTGCCGCTCGGCATTAAACCTAAAACCATTTCTAACGATTTAACATTTGATGTACAATGGTGTGTTCACTTTATTTATAGCCAGGAATGTTCGAAAACTCCCCAGATTTCCAGAACCGTCTTCGAGAAGAACACCACCACCATCACGTGCCGATTCTAACGGTTATGAAGACACACAACTGAAACGAATACCAATCTCATTACCGACGCTCCGTCCCAAACCCGAAATGTTTGTTTCGTTCGTTAGAAAAGCCTTCGGACTGGTGAGGGATCGCGTCGACTTAACTACAGAACACGTACAGTACAGTGACGAGTTCACTTCCAGATCTGAAACAACAAAAAATAATCATAAAAAATGCTTTGCATCATCTGTAGACCAGAGCAATTAAAGTTATAATAATAATAATAATAATAATAATAATAATAATAATAATAATATGTGGGTAAAAATAAAACACGGTAATGATTTAAAATATTTTGATATTTTGGGGGGGGAAACATAGCTATACTTCGAAATCATTCATATTTTGGGGAGAAACAGTACTACTTCGTAATAATTTAGATCTGGTGGGTTATTTCTGATGTCACTTTATACGCGTTCGTGCGTTTATATTTAAAAATCCGCAGCTCACATGTTTCTCTGGTGTTCCTACTGAAACAGTGTTATTGCATCATAAAGTGTAACAGCCAATCGGGTTCCAGTATGCAAATTGGATGCAACGCAACCCTGCGTCACCAGGGGAAGGGGCGGGGCATGTGGGTTTCAGAGCATATCTTGTAAATCTTGTTGGAAGTTATTGGCCGGCTGCTTCACTGCAAAAGCACCATGGGAAAGACCGTCTCGGCCAGTCTCTTTTGCGAAAGAACGTACAATTCGAGTTCTGGATAGAGATTATTTGTGGGAGGGACTTCCTGTATCGCCAGCACACGTCCTTTGAAACGTCCGTGTTAAGTTTATTATGCATTCAAAAAGGGGGGAAACCCCCCCCAAACTTTTGTATTGTTTTCCCTTCGATTTCTCTTGTACATGAACACAGCACCCGCTAACCAGACAAACCAGATCCGTTTCTGATGAAATGCAAACTTTTATTTAAAAATAGTCATCGATTTGCTTCTCTATTTTCCTCTACACCGTAGCTAGGACATCGAGTTAGAAAAACACCAGTGCTGCAACATTAGAATGAATTAAAAAACAAAATATACCCCTCTCTGCCGTTACTAAAGTGACTTGGAACTAAAGATTCGATTCTTTCCACTTGTGTATCGGCTAGGCTAAGGCGACGATAGCTTATCTATTAAAAGTTAGAAGTACGATAGCTTGGCATATTAATATTATCTGTCGTTAGTGTCATCGTTAATTAGCTTCGCTGCTGTAGCTCCATCTTGTAAACAAGGACCTACTCGATGAGGATCTCGTCGTTTACAGCTCGCGCCGGCGGTCTTGTGCAAAAGTTAGAGTTTCGTTCAGGCGTAAATCGTTAGGAACACGACACGATGCCGTTCGATCTCTTGGCCTTTTTCAGGATGTCGCATTTCTTGCGATTCGGGCGCCTGCAGCGCTCGTCGATGCTGGGAACGCACTCGTAGTGCCACACCTCCTCCATTTTATCCGCCGGGTACACGGCCTCGACGTAATGGCGGATGAGTCGGAGTCGCACGGGGTCCAGCTGTTTCTTGTTGCAGGCGCCCGAGTGGTTGTACTGAAGCCTCAGGTTCTCGTGCGTGAAGAGTTCAGGGAAGAGACGGACGAGAAGACGGGCGGCGAAATTCCCGACCGAGAGGCTCTGCTGGACGATTTCTCTAACTTCGGAGTCCGTGAGTAAGTACGACGAAGGCACTGGGAAGTCTGGAGCGGAAACCTGGAGGTCGTCCAGAGGAATCTTACAAAAGTCTTTGCTACTTTTTTCAGGTGGCAACGAGGGCACGTCGAAGTCCTCTTTCGGACGATCCGGGGTGATCTGGCTAGCGGTCATGTAGTCTCCGAGATCGGAATCTTGATCCGAGGTGTAGGTTTTCCGCTGCTGCTGGTAGGAGCGACGCTGCTCCGTGTCTCTACGCCTGCACCTTTCATCAAGCTTCCCTACAAACTCCAGGGTCCAAACCCGGTCGTTTTTAGCTCTAGGGTAGAGCAGCTGGACGTAATGGCGGATGAGGTTGATCCGGACAGGATCCAGCTGCTTTTTTCCCAGCGAGCCGCTGCAGTTGTAGTGCTTGCGATTGTTTTCTTGCGTGAACAGTTCGGGGAACATGAGGACCAAAAGACGGGAGGCGAAGTTTCCGATGGACAAGCTGCTATTGTAGATGCTCCTCAGCTGCTCCTTCGTGAGTAGGTACTCTTGTGGAACGTCAAAATCCGGACGAGGGACGTCCATTTTGTTGAAGTCGACGGGTTCGAGCAGCAGCCTTTTCGACCTCCGGTTACACCTTTCAAAGTCGGAAAAATCACTGATCTTCACCACGGAGACATCGTCAGGGAGAGTAGCGGGGTTGTAGGTCTCCTCGGGGAGGTTCTCCTGATCGCCACCGTTGGCGGAAACATTCTCGAGCGCGTCCTCCATCTGCTGCACGCACAACTGCAGCCAGGTGTCTTCGGGCATTTCTGGAAAATTCGCCTCCATGTATTTACGGATAATCTCCAGTCGGTCCGAACTGACCATCAGCTCTCCGACGGTCCTGTGGCCCTCTGGAAGTCTCCCTTCCTCAAACACTTCGGGGAACAGTCTGTTCAAAAGGAATACCACAAACTCCTCGGCTGACGTGATGTCGTCGGGATTCTCGCCGCTTTCTTGGGAATCGAACGCGAGATCCGATTCGACGTGGCCGAACTGGCCGCCGTTGACGGCGGGGTTCTCTCCGGAATCCAGCGACAGCCCCTCGTCTTGTCCGTCCTCGTTGATGAAATGGCAGCCGTGGTGGTTTTGGTCCGCGTCGAACCCGGTCCGTTTCCCGCAGACCTGCCCGCTCTCCATGTCCTTCTGAGCCCAGAAACGGTTAAAAAAGTCGTTGATCTGCGGCAGGCACTCGTTCTGCCAAACGTTCCCGTTCTTGACCAGCGGGTAGCACGACTCCATGTAGTTGCGTACGAGTTGAAGGTGCAACGAGTCCAGAGCGGCTTTGCTGGCGACGCCACAAGCTCGGCAACCGTGGGCGCATTCTTTAGCTGTGAAAAGCTCTGGGAATAGCTGGACCAGCAGCCTGCACCCCAGTTCGCCAGCGCTGGAGGTCTGCTCCATCAACTGTCCCAATTCCTCTCTGGTCAACTGGTATTCCGGTGGAGGCTGGAACTCCATAGCCATCTCCGAAGGCTTGATCTGCTTCTTGATGCGCGTCACTTCTAGTGAAAGAAGGTCCACCTTGCTGTGCAGCTGAGACATGCTGGAGTTCAGACTGTTGAGAATGAAGAACATCTTTTCGAAAAGCGGATACAGATGAGAATCGGGAGATACCGGGGACGTAGAGGATCTGGAAGACGACGCCGCGTCGAACCTCACGTGAATCGGGCTGTCCAACTTTGGGAAAAGGATCCCGTTACGGCTAACCCGGATCCCGGATTCGTGCTGATCCATGTTGGCCTTTTTCTCGGAGATACGGTGGGAAATGCCGTATAAAGGCTTCCGGTATGACGATACGGTTCTGTCCTGGGGGGATCTGGGCGTTTCCTCCGAGCCGCCACCTTGGAAAAGTTCTCCGACCTATAAAAGGAAACAGATAGGTTGCTGCGGAGTGCTCACGGTCATTCGGGCGGGTTTTAATTACTGACGCCTGAGAACCGAATCCCTTCTGCGTCACCTGCAAAGTTACCTTGGCCTTCTTTCTGCCGGCGGGCTGGTTCTGCTCCGAGTCGGGGCCGTCGAACCCGTGCGACGCAGATCTCTTCGCGATCCTCCGAGCGAAGCGGTTCAAACACTCGTCCTCCAAATTCCGTTGCGTCTCGACGTCTGAAATGTCGTCTGCGTCCTTCTCGACCTTGACCTCTGACAGAAATAAACGGGCATGTCAATACGCGCTGTTTTAGACTCGTCTCTAAAAATATACGTCGAAACGGACTTTTCTTTACCGCCACACTAATTTCTACGATGTTTTACTGTTTAGGCAGGATTTCAACGTGAAAAGACCCTCGGCGGCATCCTATTCAGGATACGACGGACACGTGTTGCTGGTAACAGCTGTATTACGCTCGTCTGGTAAAAAGAGGGCGGGGCCTTGTCGGTTAAGCGTCTGACACCGACGCACAGAGTGAACTAACAAGGTTATTACGTGTAACCGGAGACAATAACGTGTTATTTATGACACCTTTGTCAGATTTTAAGCGCCATTTGATATCTGACTGAAAGTAACCGCCTGGGAACGTCGCCAAGATGGCCGCCCATTGCACGGACTTTATAAGACGGATTGAAACCGTGACAACCGGCGCCAAACTCGAGTCACCACCTAGCAACCATTTGAACACCGATTTCAGACTTTTCTGGATAACACTCACAAAAAAAACAAAAACAAAAAAAAAAAACCTATTACCTTTATCAAGTGCATGTCCATCTGATTTAACGCCACACTCAGACGAGTTCATTTCCTGGAAAAACAAACACACAAACAAACAAGCAAACTTATTACATAAATGAAACTTTATAATGGTGTATTTTACATCAAAACGTTTATTTATAAAACAGGATGAGCACACTTACCTATAATCCATTAAATTCATTACAATACATGATGATGATGGTGGTGATGAGAACAGTGCATGATGATGGGTTGAACTAAATGAAATGAAAAAGTTTACATGTGGTAACACAAATAGATCTTCTATATCCTGACGCCGCTGCCGCCGCCGCCTGCGTCACGATTGGCCGGCAGCCACCTTGCGTTCACGACAGTGAAACTGTACCTCATAACGACAGTCGTTATTAAAGCGATGAACACTCTGGTCTCGAGGTCACGCCCACGCCAACCAATAAACATTCCACGTACGCATTAACCGTCAATTCTAATTAAACTGATTATAATTACTCACTTCAAAGCACGTACGTGGCGCGGCCGTCCGTACACGTCCCTGCGAACGAGCTGCTGCTATAGGAACGATGACGTCTCCGAACGAGCGCGTTAATATTAATATAAACCTGTCAGAGCTGCCGTCATAGAAAATTAATCAACACCTTGAATCTGACCAATCACAATCCAGAACTCAGTAAATAAAACAACTCTCTGACCTCTGGATTTATCACGATAAATCATTTAAAAAAGCATTTTTAACCTATGCAAATCAAGCATGGATTACTGATCAACGTATTTGCATAGTTTTCTAATTAATCAACATCTGGAATCTGACCAATCGCAATCCAGAACTCAACAGCGCTGTTGTTTTTAAAATTGAATCATCTAAAAAAAAAAAAAAAAAGAAGCATTTTTTAAAAATCATATGCAAATCAAGCATTCATTATTATTATTTGCATATTGTCCTGATTTGACATGTAACATGTTTCTTGCTGAGACTTTATGAATAAAAGTTCTAGGGCGTGGCAGCAGGTTCTAACACTTGATAGCTGTACTGAAGGGCACGCGTGAGTGACGCACCAGCCAATCAGAGCGCAGGGAGGCGGTGCCTGTCGGAATACCGGCGGTGAAAACCAAAAACTTATAAACACCACCCGTTCACGTCCTCATTCTTAAGACTTTAAAAAAAATCCCACGCGCTCCACCGCAAACCGGAAACTCTTCGCTTACTACAGAACCACGGAGTGTGTGAAGAGTTACACGTGTTATGAATGTTTTGTTTGTTTTTTTCCCCCCTCTCTCAGACCGGAAGTCGACCCGCGCGTGTTTTTTTTTTTGGTCCCGCGCGTGACGTGTGCATTCCCGTGTTGCCAGATTGGGAAAAAAACCTCCACGCGTTCTAGGAATTTTTGGTTGTTTAATGAGGTCGCGCGGATGAAACGGGGTCACGCGGGTGGGTTAGAGAGTGGAGGACTTCGCGGAGGGTTTGTATCGAGTTCAAAGCTTCATGTCGTGATTAGACCGAGGGGGTGAGAATCCAATCCAATCCAATCCAACCTCTCGAGGGGGAGGAGGAGGGGGGGCGAGAAGACAACACAAACAAACAACAGACGAGTTTTTTTTCTTCCTCGTCACTTCATTAAAAAAAAAAAAACCTAACGGGATAAACTCACCCCGGTTCGTGCGTCTCGCGGCTCCACGGCACCGTGCGGTTCCTCACGCGGCCATTTGCGCGTCCGTGCGTTCGGTCCACGCGTGATTCCTGGCTCTCCGTGTCTCTGTGTCCCGTGGTCGCGCGTGACGTGACGGTTTTGTCGATGCTGTGTCATTTCCGCAGCTGCACGCGCACTGTGGACTGTGGGAAAAAGTGGGCTATGGCTCGGTCCTGAATCCCCTCCTCCCCCCTCCTCCCCCCCATTCTGGACGTGTAGTGCACTAGGTAGGGTGCGCGGTAGGCACGAGAGGTGTGCGCCGTTATTCCACAGTGCGCGTGCGGTCGGTGTTCCGTGCGGGGAAGCAGGCAGGAATCTGGGGCTCAGCGCGCGCCTTTTCACTGCAGAGGTGTACTTAATAACTCACTACATTCATTCATCATAATAACAAATACAGACGAGTGGGAGAACCCGCACTTTTTTAAAATTCCACACTGGTGGAAATATTATAATAAAAATGTCGACAGTATGAAGTTAAAAACAAACAAACAAACAAAAAACCCTCTAAAAGTAGTTAAAAATAAAATGGTAAAATATGAAAATGATGATTAGTCTTGATAATAAACTAAAAATACTGCTAATAGAAGAAGAAGAAGAAACAGTCCTACATGTGCTGTTTATAGGGCATTTAATTCCTGATGTTTTAAGCTTTTTATGACTTTTATTTAATTATTTATTAAAATAATTTACTTTTTTTTTTAGCCAAAATTTTTTTTTTTTAAAGTCCACTACATCACCTTTACCCAGAAACCCAGAAAAGAGTCCGCGAGTGAGTCAGAGTCAGACAGTGAATCAGTCAGTGAATCAGCGAGTCAGAGAGTCACTCAGTCAATCAGCCTGACTATGAATGAGTCAGTCTCAGTCAGTGAGTCAGAGAGGCAGTCAGTGAATCGGACTGTCTATGAATGAGTCAGTGAATCAGAATCGGAGAGTCAGTCAATGCAGAAGTCAGTGAATCAGAGAGTCGGTCATTGTCAGTTTTCTGCTCAGTTTACCAGAATTTTGGTCATTAATAGCAGTTAATTAGCATAATTAAATTGCACAGAAGAGTTCCCTTTGGCTCTCTGAATCGCTCTGAATGAAAACATCATCATCATCATCATCATCATCTCCATCTCCTCTCTCTGTCCATCTGTCCACGCTCGGCCGCTCTGAGGTTCATCACTGACGTCTCCATCACCCTGCATCTCTCCATCAGCAGTCTGAGAGATCATTACTCAGCTAATGGAGCCTGAGATATTACTCTCTTTGTGTGTGTGTGTGTGTGTGTGTGTGTGTGTGTGTGTGTGTGTGTGTGATCAATCACACAGTGAAGCTTAAAACTGCTGAAACATGGCACTGATCATCGTACACGCCTCGTTAACTTGTAGTAAAAAAAAGTTTTATCTCAGCTGAGAGCAAATATGATATTAACATTAGAGCATATTATATTATTATTATTATATTATATTATATCGAGCATAATTCATAAGCAATGATGATATTTTTCTTAAAGCATGAGAAAAATACATGATTTCAGATGAATCAGATTTAGCCCACTGCAATGTCAATGATATGAATATTCCGACAGATAAATAAAAAAAACAATACTTTAAATAATAGCAATTTTAATAATAATAATAATAATAATAATAATAATAATAATGTACAGTACATGTGGTGTTTCTCAAAAGTACAAAAAATGAAACATGCTTATTTGTGATAAATTTATTACACATGATATTTCACTGGGATAAATCTCTGCTACTTTTATTTTTGTCATTTTTGTAACATGCATTAATAAAAATAATATAATAATTAGAGATGCGCCGCGGGTAAATTTCTCAGCCGATACCGGTTCCGATCGTCCTGCCTTTCATACCTTCTCTTGAATGAATAATAATTCATTGAAAAGAACTCTGAAGGAAATGCACATGAAAACTTGATTCTCTCCGTTTCAGCGAGTCGTCCGGCAGTAACCGGTCTCAGAAGCACAAAACACACTACTCACATTAACATGAGCCCATGAACTCCGTTCTGAAGATCAGAGTAAGATTATCATCTTATTGAAGGTTATTCGTTCATATGAACATCGACTGATTTATAAAAATCCTCCAGTTAGTCTCACGTTCACTCTCCACACACACAAGCATTTCTACTTCATCCCTGACATCACACCGGTGATATAGAATATCCGCTTTTTATATATTAACATTCACTGGATATGAAATATACGACTATAAATATATTTTCATGTGCAGTATATACTTTTTTTGTCGACTTGTCTTCAACTTAAATCTTTCGACAGTGTACTGGCCCTTTAATGCGGGGAGAGAGTGGGGGGGGGGGGGCTGGAGTTTGGGATCGGGGATTGACTCAACGCGAAATTTCTGCGTCGTGAAATGTACTTCCGGTTTTAGTGCAGAGATTACAGAGATTACCCTCTGCAGTTTTGTCGTCATTCCACACACGAGACATCGTCTTTACACACAGAACCACATCCATGTGTCTCCCCGCCCTCTTTTGATCGACAGGATATAATCCGCCCTGATCATCGGATGTTTTTAAACTATCGCCGATAGCATGAAAAAAAGCCCTTAGCGGGAAAAATCGCCTTTCTCGGCCGATACATCGGTGCATCTCTAGTAATAACTTCTAGTGAAGATCCGGATGGGTTTAAGTGTTAGAACTGATCAAATGCCTATTACTGACAGGAAAAGTTACATCGCACTCGCTGTGTGTGCTGCAATGACACAGAGCTGAGTGGAGGTGGTGCTGCTGCCCCACGAGCCCCTATACACACTCTCAAACACACACACACACACACACACACACACAGAGCTCGAGTCGGTGAATCTCCAAACCGCAAAAAATCTCCATTTCCATGAACAAAAACAGAGACGAGCTCACGTTACACAGAGCCGTGATACTGACGGCCATCACACACACACACACACACACACACACACACTCACACACACACACACAGTTTCCTCTGAAGGGACAAATCCAGAAATAAATCCAAACGATTAATAGCTGAAATGATCCACATTAAAGTCCACAGTGGGATACTCGTCTCTGATTGGCTGGCTGCTGCGCGTCATCAGACGCGACGAACAATAATAAGGTGTGGAGCAGTGATTAGGTTTTGACCCTTCCCACCGTGAGCGTGTAACCATGACAACGGTGATAAGCAACGCTTTACAGGAGGCATGTAAAGATCTGTTCTGCTATCGGA
>NC_030418.2:755000-770000 GCF_001660625.3 Ictalurus punctatus
ATCAGTCTCTCTCTCACCCATCCAGCCTCCTTCTCATCCCTCCATCTGTCTCACCTTCTCTCTCTCTCTCTCTCATATCCCTGCATCATGTATCTCTCTTTCTCTTTTGTCCCCCCGACTTTGGAAACCAAATTTCTAAACTATCGGTTACAGACAGCAGACACCTCTCTCTCTCACACACACACACACACACACACACACACACACACACACACACACACACACACACACCCCTCTTCGTTCAGACGTTTGAACCCGAGTCGTTTCTCTCAGTAATGTTAGTGATACTTAATGCGTTTAATAAGTAAGGAATAATTAACGAGGTGATTAATACCAGACCCAAAACAAATACAGAATGAACCGTGGGTTCAGTAAACGCCGCAGATCCGTATTAAAGTTATCAGGATGAACTTATACGGTTCATTTTCACCCAAAAACACACTTTAAACAGACTCGTGGTGTAAAAGAAATGATCACCTCGTGTTACTATCGTGTTTAAATGGAGCTGCTTATTAATTCCGCTGCGTGAACACCACCGGCCGCCTACGAGCGGTTCTAGATTCACGATGACTATCCTCAGTGTTTGATCTTTCAAATACAGTTAAGTGCAGGGAGTACACGAAAGTTTGTACCCCTTTGTTTACATTTATTATTACTGTTTGGTCAATTTTGAAGCGTCCCATTATTTCTGCTCCTCGGCATCTTTCCACGCGCCTGTCCATCGCTCCGAACGCAAAGCCTAGCACAAGGTCACGCCGTTTGAGATGTGAGAACGTTTATAGTTGTATATCTGTCGAGTTTTTGTTTCATGGTGAAGACAGACGGACTTCATCGGAGCCCGGTTGAAGGGCGCGTGAACTTCGGCGCCCGAATAAAACCCGATTCTTCAGACACTCACCTTCGAGTAATCCGTCTGTGGTGTGGAGATCTGGGCCTGTGGAGGGCGACAGAGACGGAGAGACGTGAATCAACACCTGTAAACATTCACGCTACAGCTTCACCTCTCTCTCACGGAGCGCTGACACTGGAGACTCCTTCCTTAAACCTTGAATAAACCTCTCCTTACAGGACGAGCGCGTTAATATAAATAAACCCGCGCTACTGTCAGAGCTGCGGTTACAAGACGTCACTCGACACCTTCTGACCAATCAGAGTCCGGGATTCCGGGGCGCCGCGCGATACCTGCTGTAACTGGCGCGTCCAAATCTCGTGTCCGACGATCAGCCGGTGGAAAACCGCAGGAGCCGAGTCCAGAGAGAAGACCACCGGGTCGGAACCGCTCTTCATGAACGGCTGCAGGTCCAAATTCAGCTACACCCCACACACACACACACACACACACACACACACACATGAAAGTGATGTGAAAGCTTCGCTCTGTTATTCTTACACACTAGGTACTCGCACTGTGACGAGTTACCATGGAGACATGGCGGTCAATCATGACGCGATCTGACACGCCCACAACTTTACCTCTGCGACACGTTTAACGATAACGAATGAATCCTATACGTTTCATTTCATTTCTATCTCCTCTGCACACGTAAACGTGGAATATAAATGAACTTTCCTCGCCGTGAGGAGCGTCTAATTCCGATGCGGAGATTTATTTACACGCGTTGATGTAAAGTAATAAAGCGCATTTTGTTGAGAAATTCGGTTTATCGATCTCACGCATTGAATAAAGTCAAGGGGTTTACTGGAGGACCCGAACACACACCTGTTTCCGGTGTGTGTTCATGCGATCGTTCCTTCCTCCCGTTTCCTCACCTTGTGTGCGAGAGCGAGGTGTTTTCCGTACTCGTAAGCGAGAGTCTGAGCCTCCGCGTCGTGTCTCGCCAACTCCATGGCCGCCTGGCAGCTCTTAGCCAGCAATGCACCATGGGAGAGGAACGCCTGGTCCTCCCATGACGCCATCGACAGCTTTCCCTTATTAAAACAAACAAACAAACAAAAAAAAGTGTTTGAAATGTTAAAGAACATATATCTTATTTTGATACATTTCCTTTTCCTTTTTGATACTATTTCCCCATATCCTGTACTCCATTTTATTTGATGTTTTGATTTTTTATTCTTTTGACTGCTACATAAATAAAATACATGATTATTATTATTATTATTATTATTATTGGATTTAACATAACAATATCATCAATAACATCTTCTTTAACAGGTAAGGCAGGTTAATAATAATAATAATAATAATAATAATAATAATAATTCTAATAAAAACTCTAATAATAATAACTCTAATAATAATAATCATCATTATAATAATAATAATTTGTGCATAATTCAGATTTAAATGTAATAATATTACATTTGTAAAGATATATCAAGTGTAATTAGTGACTTTGTTTATTTGGAATAATTCAGAATAAATATAAATAAATTATAATTTTTATTTTTTAAACATTTAGAGGGGAAAGAATGAAATGAAGAAATGATTTTGGTCATTTTTGACTCGATCGGATTGACGGAGCTGCATCGGCACTCGTTCGGAACGATTCTGTAAACAGACGATTGCGAATGTGATTGAATTCAAGTGGGATTTCAAATCATCTTTGGATTGAATTTTGGACTGGTGTGTGTGTGTGTGTGTGTGTGCTGATGTGATCGAGGTGAATGGCTAACTTAAATACTGTTTATTAGAGATTTTGGTTATGGGTAGAGCAGCTAAACAATGACATATATGATTACATGAGTGAATTATTATTTATTGGGAATAACGTGTGCTTTATAGTTAAAAAAGAAAAAAAGACAAAAGAAGAGAAAGTGATATGTGATCTGAGGATCCTCTCACTGATCTACAGCTTCAAAACACAGTCAAGACACAGAAAGACAGAATTTCCTCCAGAAGATGAAGAAACCGGAGCGACGTCCTCATTCCTCAGCCAAAACACAGAGAGAGAGAGAGAGAGAGAGAAAGTTCTGGGTCGAGTTGTCTCGTTTTAATACCTGTCCCCCTCTCGTCTGAAACACGGGGAATAAACACTAAACACTGCAGGAGGAGTGTGTGTGTAACCGGAGCCGGATTTGAGGAGGAAAGCGATTCGCGCTCCTGCTCGGAATCTTCTTGGCTAAAAGGGGTGAAAAGAAACACGACCTCACCAGCTCTTTCTCTCTCTCTCTCTTTCTTTCTTTCTTTCTCTCCCTCCCTCACTCTTCCTTTCCAGCTCAAGATCTTCATACACAGGAGGAAACTTACTGCATAATAATAATAATAATAACAACAATAATTTTTCAGATGTACTCTCTAAACCAATCAAACCTAGCTAATTATCATCATCATCATCATTTCTTATACCTACTTACTTCATTATTTCATTATGATAATGAAGTTACAGAATTTTATTCATATTAAACAGTATAAATAATACCGTATTTATTACACATTATAATAACTAAATGAATGAATTCCAAATTATTCATATAAAACATAAGATTATAATAAAATATTACATAATTTATTCCAAATCCTTTCCATTTCTAATTAAAAACGTGTTTTGTTGATATTTATTTACATTCGTATTTACATTTTATTACACTGCTGTTTTCTACTATGACACTAATATTATTAGTGATAATAATAATATTTAATAATAATAACACGATTCATTTCTGAGAAACATGTGAAAGTTGCTTCTGACGAGACTCTTGATTTAAGTTTGTAACCGTTATCGAAAAAGGTTTTCAAAACGTAAAAGAATGGCGTCTTGCGAGATAAGAATTTCTCACAATATCGATATTATAATATCAATTCGAACCTCGGCCTTGACCAAAACCCCGTACGGCTGCGTTTCTGGATTTCAATCGTGTCTGATTGGATCCGACGTGGCGAGATTAAACAAACAAGAACAAACGGATGAAATAGACTTTCATCAGACATTTACACATTAAGTGTGCGTTCCTGATGGATCTGTGCCGTCACTCCAGCGCCCGTCCCTCCGTCTTACCTCTGCGGAGTTGGAGTTGGAGTTCTCGTAGTACACGCCCTGCACCAAGTCTCCGATGGCACTGGAGATCAGCTCCACCACCTTAAACCAAAAAAAAAAAATCACAGCTCAGAACTCCTAAAGCTCTCCTAGAGCTCTCCTAAAGCAGGATGTGACTCGCCCTGACGTCCTGGGCGTGTTCCACTTCATCTGAGGAGGTTCTGAATCAGACAGGAGATATACAGTGACCGAAACACACATTAAACAGATGGTCAGTCAAGCGTCCGAATAACTGAGGGATTGATAAGGCTTCGGACACGCGCGTACACGTACACACACACACACACACACACACACACACACACAGCTGAGAAAAAGTCTAAAAAGAACAGAAAGTGAGAAAGAAATCGAAACAAGACAAGAGGTAAAAGTGTACAAGTGTTGTAGGGCTCGCTCCAAATGAGATTTGTGACATTTCACCAAGTCGACCGAGGGGAAGACGGCGAGTCCGAGAACGCTCACGTTACAAATCTGATTCCGAAACCGGAACCCGATATCTTAACTCGGAATTAAGCGTGTGCCGAGATCACATTTCACACCGCCATTACTGACCGAATGTCTATCACGGTTACATGATACTGTATACCGTGGAGAGAAAGGAAAAGAAAAATCAACGTTTCAGGTGCATTTGCAAACGAACTCCTCGGTGTGACGAGGAACTTGTAGCACGGACGCTCTTCCGAGAAGGAGACGGACGTACGGGACAGACTTCAATCCCGGAAGCACTTCCACCGTGACACTCTAACGAATCCCGATTAGCAAACTATTTCAAAAGGGGAGGGGTCGGCACCTCCGGTTTGCGTGTGTTTATTAAGCTCTGGACGTTGATATTTGTGGTCATCGTAAACATTTTGCGTTCCTTCTTTTCCTGGTGGGCCTCACAATGGCGACAGGTCCAGAGCGTCATTTCAGACGACTCGAACCCCGGCCACAGATTCCAGACTCCTAAGTGACCCTTAGACATCCCCAAGCCAAATGCGAGATGTAATCTCGTGAGCGAGTCCCGGGTCTGCCCCGGGGGCCTCCGTCCGTCAGTGCCCGATAAAGCTCTAGATCGAGCCGACTAGGGGGCGTCCTTGTAACGTACCCAAACCCAGAAGCTGTGGCTCTCCCGGAGTGCCGCGCTCCTCATCCTCTCACCACCCGCAGAATCGTTCAAAAAAAATAAAGCTTCGTTACTATCTGCTCCTGTTAGACGCACTGTGTGGTGAACATCTGGAGAACTTCTGCTGAACTCAGCGATTACCCATCGAAGGTATATGATGGAGAACACTGATCTGGAGGGAACGTCAGCGTGTGGTGTGCTGGCTGAGGAAATCGTCAGCGTGTGTTGCTGAGGAAAACGTTGGTGGTTGCTTGCTGAGGAAATCGGTGATGTAGGTTTGCTGAGGAAATCGTCGGCGTGTGTTGCTGAGGAACACCGCTTGCTACGTGTCTTTTTAACGAATCTGTTGGAGAACGAATGGTACGCTGATGACAGAATGGCGTGTCGGGGAACACTAGAAATGTGGAAAAAGTTGCCGTGAACACCTTTGGTATATCGTTTTTATTTGGAGCTCTGTGTGTGTGTGTGTGTGTGTGTGTGTAAGGGCAGCATGGTGGTACAGCAGGTGGTGATGTTCTGCCTCACAGCTCCACGGTTCCTGGTTTGAACTTCAGCTCAGGTCACTGTCTGTGTGGGTTTTGGCACGTTCACGCCTCTGGGTTCTCCAGTTCCCTCCAGTCTCCCAAAATGCCAGTAGGTACACTGGTGACCCTAAATCGCGCCTACTTGTGAATGAGTGAGTGCTTGGTGCCCCTGTGGACTGGAATCTGATCCATAGTGTATTCCTGCATTCCATCATATTCCAACAGTGTGCCTGTTGAAGAACTTCTGCGTGAACCTGCTGGAGGTGTGCGTAGGAAAATGTGGGTGTTGGATGGACTACACTGGTGCACTGTTTTTGTTGGAGAACACGAGTGTGGGTTTGCTGGGTCAGAAAACGTTGGGATGGAAAAACGTTCGGGGTGCGTCATGAAGAATGCTGACATCCATCCAGTGGAAGTGGAAAACGATGGCGTCAACGTGTTGGTCTGTAGGAAAAATGCTGGGGCTTGCTGGAGATCGTCGGTGTGGCTCTTGGGGAATGCTGGTGGTGTTGGAGATCGTTGTGTGGCTCTTGGAGGACGCTGTTCTATATTGGAAATTAGTTAGATGTTGTTGGACATGGTTAGTGTGTGGGCTCTTGAGGAAAAAAAAAACAAACCCCAATGAGAATTGGAATTTAAAAAAGGGTGTTGGATGGAGAACGTCTGGTGTGTGTTGTATCCGATTGAGAACCTCGGCTCTGGTGGAGGATGTGATTGAATGTGATGTTGGGGAAATCGGGTGTGTGAGTGATTCCATCGGATGGAGCACTTCACTGTTTTGGTGGAGAAAGGTGCACCTCTGATACTTCTTAAACCTGGATATATGAAGGCGCTTTTGAAATCCACCCAGAGGCTGTCCTTCCACCGAGTTAACCCTAGTATCCATTTCCCTCCATCTCTTGCTCTCCTTTACGCAGCCTTTTTAATCAGCCTTTCCCGCCGTTTCTGAAAGACTCATCTGTGAAAGAGGACGTCTGTGGAAAGGGGGGGGGGGGGGGGGGGGGGGGGTAACGAGAGCAGTGGATCATTAAGTCCAGACACTTGTCTTTTTTTTTCATATTTCATATTTAGTTACATAGCTCTGTTTCTTTGGCTCTCCTTCCTTTTTTTCCCCCGCTTTACTTTTCCTTACTTTCTAACTTTCATCTCTCCCTCCGTCTCTGCCCTTTTAGGTAACCGGATCCTTGAGGAAATATTGAGGCAATCCGACTCCTTCACCCAGAGCTCGAAAAGGACAATGCTCCTACAGTGTTACCAGATGTGCTGCCTCGAACGCTCAGTACAGGGGAGAAGCTAATGTGTGTGTGTGTGTGTGTGTGTGTGCGACGTGAAGGGGGCTTTTTTCGGAAAGTATCAGATAAGCCCTCCTCCCTCAGCCTCGTCTCATTCCCAAATCCAGCCGGTGTCGCGTTTCGCCGACAGGTCTGCGAGGGAGGAAAGAGGAGACGACCTCGTCCGGATCACCTTACCGTTTATGCTAGTGCCGAGCCAGGATCCCACTCACACACACACACACACACGCACACACACACCAAGCCAGGAACCCACTCAAGGCCACATAGTACACATCACAGATCACTCAGTGGATGAAAAAAGCTCTCAGCTGCGTTGCTAGCTTCACTGATTTGTGCCGCTAATGGCCTGGTGCTAACCGTAACGCTACTGCGGATGCTATGAGCGCTAAGCCTCCTTTGTGCAAGCTAAAGCGCTCGCGCTTTACAGCCGAGAGCACACCGATCAAACAAGCACCAACAAAACCAAGAGTTGTGTCCACGTGTCGGAACTGCGTGTGCGTCGGCTGGAAAGTTTCTAGAATGTTCTCCCACGTTCACGCTGATCAATTCGCCTGGTCATTTCTAACGAATGTTATGATGAAATGGAAACATGTATGCTAGCTGGTGGAGAATGTCAATGTGGGTTGGGGAAAGTTTCTGTTGGCTGCAGAATGTTCAGGTCTAATGCCCAGGGAATGTCTGTGTTTTATGATCGGAGAACATGGGTGTCTTTAATGTCTGGAGAACTTTTGGTATTTGATGTCCAGAGAGAATTGATGTTTTATGTCCACAGCATGTTGGTGTTAGTTGTCTGGAGAACATTGGTGTTAGTTGTCTGGAGAACATTGGTGTTAGTTATCTGGAGAACATTGGTGTTAGTTGTCTGGAGAACATTGGTGTTAGTTGTCTGGAGAACATTGGTGTTAGTTATCTGGAGAACATTGGTGATAGTTGTCTGGAGAACATTGGTGATAGTTGTCTGGAGAACATTGGTGTTAGTTATCTGGAGAACATTGGTGTTAGTTATCTGGAGAACATTGGTGATAGTTGTCTGGAGAACATTGGTGATAGTTGTCTGGAGAAAATTGGTGTTTGATATCTGGAGAACACTGGTGATAGTTGTCTGGAGAACATTGGTGTTTGATATCTGGAGAACATTGGTGTTAGTTGTCTGGAGAACATTGGTGTTAGTTATCTGGAGAACATTGGTGTTAGTTATCTGGAGAACATTGGTGATAGTTGTCTGGAGAACATTGGTGTTAGTTGTCTGGAGAACATTGGTGTTAGTTGTCTGGAGAACATTGGTGTTTGTTAGTTGTCTGGAGAACATTGGTGTTTGATGCCAGAGAACCTCAGTAAGTGTTTTATTAGGTAATGCTGGTGTTTGGGGTTGAACAGTAGTGTTTGTTGTTGCCAGTGTGTATTGGAGAGGTTTTGTCAGTGTCTGATGGTGTTTGCTGATGTGTATTATACAACGCTGATGTGTGTGTTGGAGAACACTGGTGTCTGATGGTGTTTGCTGATGTGTGTGTGTGTGTTGGAGAACACTGGTGTCTGATGGTGTTTGCTGATGTGTGTGTGTGTTGGAGAACACTGGTGTCTGATGGTGTTTGCTGATGTGTGTGTGTGTCTGTTGGAGAACACTGGTGTCTGATGGTGTTTGCTGATGTGTGTGTGTGTGTGTGTGTTGGAGAACACTGGTGTCTGATGTAGGACTGAAGTATGTATTTATGTTGCAGTTGAAACAGCGAACAGTGGATTTGAAGACACATATTTTGGAGATAGCTGGTCTTTAAAAACGTCCTCCTGGCCTAGTGTGGTCTTGCTTCGATTGGGCTAAAGTAACATCTGGCAAGATCACTTTTAAACCCAGCGGTGGAAATCTTGTACGTGTAATTTAACACATCCACCATTTTATCCGTGTAGACGCGACGGCTCGATCTCCTGCCAGTCGTTCATCCACTGGTCTTTGATCTCCACGGACGAACGCACAACAGGTTGGGTTACTGTACACACCAGAAACACAGCTGTGATCTTTACTCACACGCATCCATATGTGTGTGTGTGTGTGTGTGTGTGTGTGTGTGTGGGAGTATCAAATGGAAGCAGAAAACGTGATGTTACTTGGTTTTCGGACAACGTTCTAATATTCCTTAAAACGTGTCTGCTAAAGATGATGAAGAATTCGAATAGACATGTGCCGATATTCCAGATATAAACGTTATTCCAGAACGGAATTACGAGATTGACGTCTTCAAATTAAGGACCCTTAGAAGGCAGATGTATTAATGCTGTCTCATAATAGGACTCGCTTTATCCCACACAGCCAACTCCTGACTGAAACTCGGGCACGGGGATGTTTAAGTCAGAACTATACTGTAAAGATCATGTAACATGAAGTCACAGAATTTGTTCTAGACTGAGTTTCCTTCGTGCACCACCAGGGGTCGCTGTGCAACACTTCTGATAAAACATAAAAACTAAATATCAACCTCAAACGCTGCAAAGAACAAAACGTTGAAGGCATTTTCTCCGTTTTTTCAGAACAGACTTATAGACCTCGGCTAAGACTGAAACCATCTCTAACTCACGTAATCGTGTTTTATACACGTTTATCGATAGAAGCTGCAAAACGCTTCATTCGGCCCGAACTGAACCTGCAGTGTTTGCGAACAACGCTAACGTCGTGACGGTTTTCATTCTGACGTACAACCGCGTACACACCGTAGACGACCCGTATCTTCGTAGCCACGATCTTCACGTCTGTTGATCTTCTACAAGCCCCGCCCCGTTCTTTCCATGCTGTGTGATGGGACAGGGATTGGTGGAATGACTCGTAAGGACAAATTAAGAACAACGAGCAATTCTTTGGGGGGCCGAGACGCGTCACGTGACGCCACCACGACGCGCGTTCTTCGATTCACGTGAGTCGAACGTGTGTACAGATACAAGGTCTCCTTTACCAACAAACATCACTGCGAAAGACAATTTGGTGCGTTAGGTTTTGCAGACGTTCTTCATTAACAAAAGTCAGGTGTAATATTCTGTGTCTGACATTTTACTTTTGCTTTTCGTTTTGTTTTTCAATCTGAAAATCTGTAAATAACAGGTACATTTCTCCTTGTTCCCTTTTTTGCCCACAACTGCAGGTGTTTCTTCCAAATTTACTGAAATATTTTTCCAAAGTATCTGAGAGGCGTGAGAGAATTTTCCGGAACACGCGGTATCACGTTGGAGATGTTTGACGTTAAAACACTAGTTTGACACTCCCTGTGTGTGTGGTATTGATTTGTTGATTAGATCAGTCACACACACACACACACACATATACACACACAGAGCAGTAAGTGTTGTTTATCCCAGCAATATCTGCACCAATGATCTGCTTAGCGATATAGGAGAGTGGACTGCAGATAACCTTCACTGGCCTCACACACGCACACACACCCAGAGTTTGATTTCTATATAAGTCTGACAGTGCTTCAATCTAAGGACGAGACACAGCAGTGACCTCAGACCGACTTTTCTCTTTTATCTCTGTGTGTGTGTATGTAGTTATGTTTAAAGTAAATCAGATGGAAAAGGGTTTATTTTCATATGCACATTTAACTCAGCTCTGACTGGTGTGTGTGTGTGTGTGTGTGTGTGTGTGTGTGTGTGTGTGTACGGAGAATGTGAAAGAAGGAAAGGGTATTTTGACAGCCACAGAAGCAATGCCTCCTTCACTAGGACTCTCACCTCCTTTACTGTGATTGACAGGTACAGAGGCCACACCTCCTTTACTGTGACTGACAGGTACAGAGGCCACACCTCCTTCAGTGTGACTGACAGGTACAGAGGCCACACCTCCTTTACTGTGACTGACAGGTACAGAGGCCACACCTCCTTTACTGTGACTGACAGGTAAAGAGGCCACACCTCCTTCAGTGTGACTGACAGGTACAGAGGCCACATCTCCTTTACTGTGACTGGCAGGTACAGAGGCCACACCTCCTTCAGTGTGACTGACAGGTACAGAGGCCACACCTCCTTCAGTGTGACTGACAGGTACAGAGGCCACACCTCCTTTACTGTGACTGACAGGTACAGAGGCCACACCTCCTTCAGTGTGACTGACAGGTACAGAGGCCACACCTCCTTCAGTGTGACTGACAGGTACAGAGGCCACACCTCCTTTACTGTGACTGTCAGGTACAGAGGCCACGCCTCCTTCAGTGTGACTGACAGGTACAGAGGCCACACCTCCTTTACTGCGACTGACAGGTACAGAGGCCACACCTCCTTTACTGCGACTGACAGGTACAGAGGCCACACCTCCTTCAGTGTGACTAGAATAAAAACTGACACAGCGACCTCAAATGGCATCTAAATTGTGTGTGTGTGTGTGTTAACAGTAGAGTTTAATGAGGGATGAATTAGACATATGCTGCTGCAGCACAGAAGAACACACACACACATACACACACACACACACACACACACACACACACACACACACACTCACACGCTTATCAATGTGAGAGCAAAGTGGTAAAATGTGCCATATTTTCTGTGTAATAAGAAAAGTCTGTAAACACTAGTTGCTAGGCAACATGGAAACTAAATTACGCAATAAAAATGATTGGGAATAGAGACGTTTTCCTCAGAAGTGCTGGTCAGCTGCTGAAAAACACCACAAATCAAATTGGACTGAAATTAAACTCGCGCACTAACCCGGTTTCCACGGGTCTGCGTCACAATCTGTGAATTGTTTACGTCCACCCAAAAAGGAACGGTCTTGTAACCATGGTTACTCCCCTTTTCCCCTCAGCACGTTTTGGACTTCACAGAGTGTCAACCTTTTATGCAAATTCAGTCATGTGAATATTGCGCACGCAGATTTAAATGTAAACGTGACCGTGTTCGAGTCGGGATGACGTACCTTGGTGTTGTTCAGCTGAGCCAATCCTGTGCAGGCGTTGGCCAACAGGAAGTCGCCGCTCAGGACGGCCATCTTGTTCCCGAACTGCATGTCCTTGAGCGGCCCGTCTGAGAACGTCCACTCCTTTAAATTCACAATCCCACGATGCACCAGGAACGCCGTGTGGATCAGCTCGGTGATCTCGGCCAGGCTGCGCTGGCTGACACGGAGAGAGAGAGAGACAGAGATAGAGAGAGACAGACAGACAGAGAGAGAGACAGAGAGAGAGAGAGACAGAGATAGAGAGACAGACAGACAGAGAGAGAGACAGAGAGAGATATTTTTTTATTATATCTTTACTATTTAATAGTAGATTATAAATGTCTACTTCAGCCACGCCATCAGCCATGTTGATATGATGTCATATCCTGAACCCGGGGGTTGAGGACACCTTCTCGACTCTCCAAGTAGGAGGTACGAGTTGAGTTTGCTTTTCCTAGTTGGAGTCGGTTATGAGCTTTAAGCTACGTTCACGTTAGCAAGTGGCGAAGCAACACGCGCGCGTTCGTCCTCTTCGCGGTTCGGTTCCTACGTGCAATCAGTTGGCGCAAAAATGGAAGAAAAACTTTACAGGCCATAATTTGGTCTCATGCTTTTACCGTAAACGTGTAGCGCCGTTACGAACAAAAACAAAGCTCGGAAGGAAGTCGCAGACACAGCTGGTGCCTCTGGAGAGTGTACGTAGCGAGTACAGTTAGCCAGCTGCTAATCTAATCGCCAACGACGCTAGTTACGTAAATCTAACAGCGACTTTCACGCTGATTACTGACTTATTTCGCTTGTGTAAGCAGTTAGCTTTAGAAGATTTTTTTCTAAAGAACAGTACTCGTCCATTCTGTTTCCAAACTGCTTGCCAGATTTGCCCCGCCGTAAATCTCCGTATCGGTCGCCAAGCAAACTTCTCTGACTTCCGCCATTTTGTGATCACACGCTGCGAGAAACTTCTTCATGTTACGAATAAAAGAGTCTGCATTTCTATATACACGCTGTATTGGATTTCTATTCGTGAAGAAAGATTTTAACGAACCTGAGCAGAGGTCATAGGTGTGTGTGTGTGAGTGCACGTTTATAATTCCCCATTAGACACATCAGCGTCTCTTCATCACCACTCGATTCCTCGGTATTTTTCTCCCCCTCGGGGTCAGACGCCGTACTCTTGTGCCGATTTGTTTTTTTTCCAGAGCCGTAATCAGCGCTCTGATGACCACTCCGCTGCTTCCTAACGTCCGTTACTAATCACACGTCACGTGTTTGGACGCTTATTTATCATCAGACGCTTTTTCTCTCAGTGGTGTGTTTTTTTTAAAGCCGTCTTCCTGTTTAATCACACCTATTGTTCACAGCGCTAGCTCTCAGTAGCGCGAGTCCCTCACGGGTTTGTTTTTTTACAACGGGCACACCATCGCTAGGACAACGCTAAAACCATGTGTTTGTATTACGCCGAGTTTCACTTTAATTCTACTGTATTAAACACAGAGGAGACGGAGCGAGAGAGGACTACTACGCTCTGTTACTTGCATTATTTTATCACGTTTGTTAAAATCTTTCTTTTGGTCCAAATAATATTCTATACTCAACTTTTGCCCATCTCTCTTTCAAAGGTGGGAAATAGTCCTTTACTAGGAGGTGGAGGCACAGAGGCCACGCGTCCTTCAAAGAGACTGACAGACAGAGGAAGCCACGCCTCCTTCACAAAGACTGAAAGGCACAGAGGCCACACCTCCTTTAAAGAGACTGATAGACACAAAGACCATGCCTGACAGACAGAAAGGCCACACCTTATTCAGTAGGACTGACAGCCACAGAGGCCACACCTCCTTCTCTAGGACTGACCGCCACAGAGTCCACGCCTCCTTTTCTAGGACTGATGGACACTGAGGCCACACCTCTTTCTCTAGGACTGACCTCCACAGAGGCCACGCCTCCTTTTCTAGGACTGATGGACACTGAGGCCACACCTCCTTTTCTAGGACTGACAAGCACAGAGGCCACACCTCCTTTTCTAGGACTGACGGACACTGAGGCCACACCTACTTTTCTAAGACTGCCGGACAATGAGGCCACACCTCCTTTTCTAGGACTGACGGACACTGAGGCCACACCTCCTTTTCTAGGACTGACGGACACTGAGGCCACACCTCCTTTTCTAGGACTGACGGACACTGAGGCCACACCTCCTTTTCTAGGACTGACGGACACTGAGGCCACACCTCCTTTTCTAGGACTGACGGACACTGAGGCCACACCTCCTTTTCTAGGACTGACGGACACTGAGGCCACACCTCCTTTTCTAGGACTGACGGACACTGAGGCCACACCTCCTTTTCTAGGACTGACGGACACTGAGGCCACACCTCCTTTTCTAGGACTGACGGACACTGAGGCCACACCTCCTTTTCTAGGACTGACGGACACTGAGGCCACACCTCCTTTTCTAGGACTGACGGACACTGAGGCCACACCTCCTTTTCTAGGACTGACGGACACTGAGGCCACACCTCCTTTTCTAGGACTGACGGACACTGAGGCCACACCTCCTTTTCTAGGACTGACGGACACTGAGGCCACACCTCCTTTAAAGAGACTGACAACTACAGAGGCCACGCCTCCTTCACTGGCACATCAGAATGAATTTAAACAAAACAATATGACTGTGCTCTCGTGGACTCTTCTGCGCACAGTTTGGCGTCTCTTCACCGCGGCCGAAGTGGAAATCCAGGCCACGCTGGATCGTCTCGAACTCGCCGAGGGAACCCTGTGCGCTGAAACCAACGGCAGGAAGCAAATCCAAATCCCATTTTCCACCTCGACGCTCCTCTGTGCTTCCTGCGTGCGCGCTGGAGTCAGTGGGCGGAGCCCGAGATGAGAATATAAATAGCTTTGAGACTCAGTTGCTGGGCAACCGATGCCACAGAGCTGAGAGGTTCCGCCCCCGGGACACGCCCACTTTCAACATGCGCTCCATTTGCTCTGCGGATTTAACTCGCTCACACACACACACACACACACGGTATTTGATCACTCCTCATATAAGGGCTTTTGTCTACCTGCAGCCTGATAAATTACAAGACCATGTAATAATATAAAAAATCCCAGAATGCAACCTGACTGGGGGTCGTCCCCCTCCTCATCCTCGTTAGGA
>NC_030418.2:777500-787500 GCF_001660625.3 Ictalurus punctatus
TGCTGCTCGTCATGAATTAGCGCCGTGGCAACGGAGACAAGATGACAGCTGGACACGCCTCCTAAGACACACAGCTCGAATGACACGCCTCCTTACGACCCGCTTAACCTTCATCATGGAGAGAGAGCGAAAGAGAGAGAGAGAGAGAGAGAGAACAAGAGCGAGGAAAGAAATGTGAGGGAAGAAAAAGAGGGGAAAAATGGAAGAGAGAACTGACGCGCTGTAATAACATGGATATAATGAAGTGATAAAGAAAGCGATGGAATGAAAGAAAGAAGGACAGATGAAATGTACGGAAAGGACAAGGGGAATGTAAACGGAAAGAAGGAAGCGAGTGAAGACAAATGTGAAGTAAAAAAAAAGGAGAGAGGGATGTGTCAATTAAGTGAAGAATTCAAAAAAAGGAAGGAAAATGAAATGATAGATATAGAAGTGGAAAGGAAAAGGAGTAATAATGATGAAAGGGAGGGGACGAAAGGGAAAAGAAAGGAAAGAGAGGAAGGAGGAGTAATAGGAAGAAGTAAGCATAAAAAGGAAAGAATATCAGAAGGAGGAGAAGATGAAGGAATGAAGGGAAAGATATTTTTTTTAAAAATAATAAAGGGAAGGAGAAATATGACAGTTGTTCATAATGAAGTAAGATCAAAGGGATGGAGGAAAGAAAGAAGGAAGGAAGAGGAAAGGAAAGAAAAATCTGAGATCATATGAAGAAACAGAAAGAAAAGGAAAGAAAGGAAAAAAGAAAGAAAGGCAAAAGGGAATGGAGTAACGAAGAAAAGTGTAAAAAATGAAAGAAGATCAGAAGGAGGAGAAGATGAAAGAAGAAAGAAGGAAGGAAGGGGAAAGAATAAAAGAAAGGGGAGGAGAAATACGAAGAAAAATAAACATTTTCAATAAGGAAGTAAGCTCGGAGGAAGGGAGGAAGGGAGGATATGAGGAAGAATGAAGAAATAAAGGAAGGAAAGCGAGGAAAAGCAGGAAGAATAAAACTAAGTGGAGTAAGAAAGGAAAGGAAGAAAATGAAAGCGGGGGAGAAAAGACGGGTGGAGCTTGAAAAGAAGAAAGAGAGCTGAACGAATGATAGAAGGAATGAAATGAAAACACGTCTCTGGTGTTTATTGTGGTCAGAATCCAGCATGGAGCGGGACAGCGGCGAGCGCCGAGGCTCCTCCCCCTCCTCCCCTCCCCCTCCTCCTTTCTGGAGGAAGAGATCGTTTGTCGCACCGTTACAAGCGGATTAATCCGTCATCCGTCAACCCGCGTCTCGTCCGTACCTCAGCGCAGGTTAATCGCGATGATTCACCGCGCCGTGACGTGACTGACAGACACGTGGAGGAAGCCGGGTTACTCAGGAAACAGTGAGGATGCGTTTAAGACCGAGCTGATATCAGGTTTTAGTCGTCAGAATGTGCGATACGCTGAAAATACACGATAATGTCCGATAATAATGAAAATAACGTCCGAATACGTGCGTAGACGTGAACGACGGGCCACCGAAACGCTGTAATTATTATAATAATAACGTTATTATGACGTCCACGTGCCTGCTGGATGTATTCTGGAGCCAGGGCTGGAGGACCCGCGTCCGGTCTCCAGGCGTCTCCTGTACGGACCTGGACTTTTTTTCCTCATTTGTACTCGGACTTGTCTCGGTCTCAGGCGCTGGTCTTGTAGAATAAAAAAAACAACGCAAATCTGGTGTGTGATCTGATCGGATTCTGACGTGACGTGTCGGTTAAGCGACGTCTTCCTGTCACAGTAGGCGATTCTTGGCCACTTCTATAGATAATAAAGTTAGAAGACCCTCTGGAGAAAGCTAGAGCCGTGGCCCACAAACCCCCACAACCCCCCTCAACCCCCCACAACCCCCACAACCCCCTCAAACCCCCTCAAACCCCCTCAAACCCCCACAACCCCCCTCAAACCCCCACAACCCCCACAAACCACCTCAACCCCCCTCAACCCCCCACAACCCCACTCAAACCCCCACAACCCCCCTCAACCCCACTCAAACCCCCACAACCCCCCTCAAACCCCCACAACCCCCCACAAACCCCCTCAACCCCCCACAACCCCCCACAAACCCCCTCAACCCCCCACAACCCCCCACAAACCACCTCAACCCCCCTCAAACCCCTTCAACCCCCCTCAAACCACCTCAACCCCCCTCAAACCCCCACAACCCCCCACAACCCCCACAAACCACCTCAAACCCCCACAACCCCCCTCAACCCCCCACAACCCCCCTCAAACCCCCACAACCCCCCACAAACCACCTCAACCCCCCACAAACCCCTTCAACCCCCCTCAAACCACCTCAACCCCCCTCAAACCCCTTCAACCCCCCTCAAACCACCTCAACCCCCCTCAAACCCCTTCAACCCCCCTCAAACCCCCACAACCCCCCTCAACCCCCCACAACCCCCCTCAAACCACCTCAACCCCCCACAACCCCCTCAACCCCCCTCAGTATGGATCTAGTTCAAACAGTATTTTTTGGAGCCGTAGATTTCCTTTAGATACTTTGGTGCTTGGACCCCTAAATAGAACACCTTTGATAAAGCGGGTTATGATTTAAAAAAGGACCCCCCCGCCCCCCCGTGCTTCGCTCCGAGTACCCCTGGATGGATGAACGCTGAAGGTTCTGAAGCGACCTGACGGGCTCTGACAGGAACGCAGACACCTCGAGGAGCTTTGTGAGTAAGATATCGGTCACCGGATGGACAGCGACGTAAAGGATCACGACTTCCTGTGAGAGAATGAGGCTCTTTACCGACTGCGGTGATTAAACCGATTAAAAGGATTTGTGAGTGGACGCTGGACGTCTGGATCGTGAGACTAGTTTGAAGAAGACGAACGTCTTCCTGCTGCCTTCCGGACGGTCCGCTGGGCAACAACCTCCACTTCGAAAGGCTCCGTCATCGCAAGGGTTCTATGCGGAACCATACGACGTACGATTTCCCTTTCAGAAAATATTCCGCGCAGGGCGATTTCAAAAACCTCCGAAGGCCGACCCTTTGAAAGAAGCACAAATATCGGTCGGGTGGGCGGTCCGTCGAAGGCGTCGTCTCGCCGTCAGAATATTCAAAAGCACCCGTGTTACTTTTTCAGGGAGACGCTTCGTCTTTGGTGGCCACTGAAACTGTCTAAATGACACGGAGAGTGAAAGTTAGAGGGAAAGACAGGATTACTTTAGGAGGGAGGGAGGGAGAGAGGGAGGGAGGGACGGAGGGAGAGAAATAACTGGAACCCAATCTGGCCGATCCAGACGACAGGACTGGAAACCGGAGCCCAAGGGTGTAATAACCTATACACCTAAATCTGATATGACAATCCATTTGGGTGTCGAGGATGGAGGGATGGAGGGATAGAGGGTGGATGGATGGAAGGAGGGAGGGGACCCTGCCTTCTCCTCTTTCGCTCCATGTCTCCTTGCCCAAGAAGCGCCAGTCACATAAATACCCACGACGGCAGACGTCGGTGTCTCGGTTTTCCGTCCTCGGACTCGTGTTCGTCCGTTCCTCGCCGGATAAAAGGACGAAGAGACAGTTTGGGAAAGTCCTTCACTCTTTTCTTCTCGAGGCGCCGTTTCCACACCGGAAAGGGAAATGAGGCGGCGGGAAACGGGTTCCGGAAGCGGCGTCGTGACGGACCTGTTAGTGAATATTTTACACGGTGTTGGTACGGGATGGGGATCAGACGTGTGTTCGACTGCACTCGATTCTACCTAGTGAAAACGTTTACTGAGGAAAGGAATGTCGGAAGAATAAAAAAGAAAGAAGGAAAGGTCAATCAAGCGAGGAAGGACAAAACAGGGAAAAGGAAAGAGGAAAAAAAGGAAAGGAGAGGGGAGTAAAGGACAATATAGGAGATGAAGGAAGGGAAGGAAAGGAAAGGGAAGGAAAGGGAAGTGAAGGATAGGGAAGTGGAGGAAAGGTCATGGAAGGAAAGGAAAGAAAGAGAAGGGAAGAGAAAGGAAAGGAAGGAAATGGAAGTGAAGGATAGGGAAGTGAAGGAAAAGTAAGGGAAGGGAAGTGAAGGAAAGAAAATGAAGAGAAAGGAAAAGAAAGGAAATGGAAAGGGAAGTGAAGGAAAGGGAAGTGAAGGAAAGGAGAGGAAGGAAAGGGAAGTGAAGGAAAGGGAAGTGAAGGAAAGGGAAGTGAAGGAAAAGTAAGGGAAGGGAAGAAAATGAAGAGAAAGGAAAAGAAAGGAAATGGAAAGGGAAGTGAAGGAAAGGGAAGTGAAGGAATGGTAAGGAAAGGAAATTAAAGGAAAGGAAAGGAAGGAAAGGGAAGCGAAGGAAAGGGAAGTGAAGGAAAGGGAAGTGAAGGAAAGGGAAGTGAAGGAATGGTAAGGAAAGGAAATTAAAGGAAAGGAAAGGAAGGAAAGGGAAGTGAAGGAAAGGGAAGGAAAGGAAATTAAAGGAATGGAAAGGAAGGAAAGGGAAGCGAAGGAAAGGGAAGTGAAGGAAAGGTAAGGGAAGTGAACAAAAGAAATAGAGACAGGGAAGTGAAAGAAAGGAAAAGAAAGAAAGGAAAGTACAGGAAGTGAAGGAAAGGGAAGGAAAGGAAAAGGAAAGAAATGAATGGAAAGGGAAAGAAAGAAAAAGAAGAGAAAGGAAAGGAAAGGGAAAAAAGGAAAAAATGGAAAGGAAGAGAAAGGAAAGGGGAAAAAGGAAAGAACGGAAAGCACAGGGAAATGAAGGAAAGGAAAAGTAAAGAAAGGAAAGGGAATATGAAAAAAGAATGGAGATGAGAAGAAAGGAAGGAAGGGAAATGAGAGAAGAACGGTAAGGAGAGTAATTTCATGGCACGGAGAGCAGTTCGCAGTTGTTCCCCGGTGGGTGTAAATCTGATAAACGTGTACAGGACACGTCTTTAAACTCCCTGTTATTACTGATTATTATTGCTGCAGCTCTAACATGCATCACTTCCCGGTGGAATTCAGCGGCTTATCCAAAGCACAGTCAGTAAGATAACGTGCAGGTCTGTACGTTGTTCTGATAAACTGATCAGATCCGCACTGAACCCAGTGATCTGCTCCTCACACCGCGGCTCTGACGTTCCAGATGCCGAGATGGACTCGGAGCGCTCGTTACACCACGGATCAGATCCGCTGAACTTTTCCCCTTTCTCCGTTACCCTTTCTGCAGCTCATTAGCGCGGCGAATCTGTCAATCTCCGGCGTAGCCTGCAGAAAGCCAGGGGAAGCGCCGGCCGCGGCCACGGGAGGCAGCCGAGTCGGGTCTCGCCTCGTTACAGGGAGGAGACGCGGAGGAGCGAAGAACGTGACGAAACGTCTGTAACCTCGGCGAAACGACGATCGCGTCTGCTGGGATTTAAGTTTGGAGAGAGCTCGGAGTTAACGGACAAACGAAATGTAAATGCTAGGGCTAATGGAGAAAATTCCAGCTTGGAAGAGAGCGGCGAAGACCGTCGGTGCCTCTGGGAGCGAATACGATCCTCACGTGTAACGTAAAACAACAAACACCACGTTTCACGCTGACTGACGTGTTCATTCGTTTGTATTTATTTCAACTAATTTCCTTTAAAAGCTATACACGTAGATCAGTCCCCGCTTACTGCTACTACCATTCCTCATTAGAACTAAAAACAACAACAGGCCACGCCCACAAGAGACAAACGACAAAGCGACTTATCACTTTGAACGCGCCCGCACACCGTAATGCCCCTCTTTCTCCTTTTTCCTGATATTATTTATTAGTTCTCTCCTTCATTTTCCCTTCTTTCGTACATCAGTCTGTTTTTCCGTTTCGATCACTCCTAGTTTTCCTTCAGCGCGTCCACCTTTTCTCCCTCGCTTCCTTTTTCTCTCCCTTTCTCCGTATCGCCGGTGCCACGTTCTCACTTAACCCTACTTTTCCCATTCTCCGTCATTTCTTTCATTCCCGGATCTGTAAACGGAGCTGATTTAATCCTCGATCCTTTCTCTCGGCTCCTTAAAAGCACCGTGTTTCCTTCACTCACCTGTTTCGCAGGTCTAACGATCGCTCACAGTAACGAGGTCATGATTATCAGATCGCTATATATATATATATATATATATATATATATATATATATATATATATATATATATAGTGTCACATCATAAACATCAGAAGCTGACCCTGGTGAAGGATAGGGGATGATTAACACACACTCTCTCTCTCTCTCTCTCTCTCTATATATATATATATATGAACCGTATCTGCTCAGCAATCAATGAGGGAGAGGGGTGCCAATACTTTCCCCCCCACTAGAGTGACACACTGGTTCCAGTCAGTTGTAGGTGTTTGGCCGGTGACTGTAACGTGTGAGTGTGTGTGTGTGTGTGTGTGTGTGTGTACCTGGCGGTGTTGAGCAGCGGGTGTTTGGTCCCCACCAGTTTCCTGACGTGCATGGCGACGTTGCTGAGCTCGTCACTGAGCAGGCAGCGCAGACTCATGAAGGACGTCGGATATCCCACGATCTTCTCCGCATCCGACACGACTTTACTCCATCCGGACGGAGACGGACCGGAGAACAGACTCAAGCTCCTCCGTCCTCGCCTCGGAGAACCCAGAGAAGTGAGGAGAGCGAGACGGGAACGCACGGCCATCCTGAAGAACCTGGAGAGAGAAGAACAAAACAATCAGATTAATCAGCTTTCGACACGTTTTACACACGCCTGACTTTCCCTTTATCTCCGTTTCTCTTTCCCTTCCTCCGGCATTCTTTTTCCTCCCCGCACTCCGGTCCTCTTTCTTTCCTCTTCTTTTCGCACTTGCTGTAATTTGCTGTTTCTCTCCGCCATCTTTCTTACTTTCTCTCATCTCATCTCTTTCTGTTTTTTTTTCTTCCTCTTTCTCCATCCGTCTTTCTTTCGTTTCTGCCTCTTTTTTTTCCTCCTGTGGTTTAATCCTGTCTTCTTTTTGCACCTGCAGTTATTTTTCCCCTCTCCATCCTTCTTTTCCATTTCTTTTCTATCTGGTTTTTCTCCTTAGTGCTTCAGTCCTCTTTCTTCTTTTTGACCTTGCTGTAATTTGTTCTTCCTCGCTACCGTTTTCTAACTTTCCGTTTCTTCTCTCCGTCCGTCTTCCTTTCTTTTCAGATCTGCCTATCATTTCTCCTCAGTGCTTTAATCCTGTCTTCCGTTTCTCTTCTTTTTGCACTTGCGGTTTTTACCCCTATTATTCGTTTTGTTTCTTCCCTTTAAATTTTTCTTCATCTTTTTCTCTTATCTTCTTTCTTTCTTTTTATTTAGTATATTTTTGTGCTTTAATCTTTTTTCCCCTTTTCACTGTCTCTTTTCCTGTTATCTATTTATTCTCTGACTCATTCTTTCTCTCGCTCCTTTTCCCAGCTCCTTTCTTCTTTTACTGTTCTCTTTTCTCTCCTCCTTTCATCTCTCTCTCTCTCTCTATTCCTTTCTCTATGTGTCTTTCTTCGTGTCCTCTTTTTCTGTCATTCTGTTCTTTTTCCTCTGACTCAGTTTCTCTCTCCTTGCCTCATGAAACATTTATGGCACCAAGTTATCGCGATTTCAGTCACTACTGTCAGTTCACCACCACAGACTGCCACTTTGTACACACCCGCTTTCCGTTAAATCCCGCCTCCTGCTCTGGGATTGGCTAGTTTCTCTAAGCATGCACTTCTAACTAATCGCAGTGCAGAAAGCGCGCCAATATTAACCAATCCTGCCACGACTTGTCTGAATACGGGTGCGAAATAAATTAATGCATGTAAAAGCTCGCATGCAACCGTTACTCTCAATGTCACCTTCTTATTAAATGAAACACATCTTATCTTCAGCCCAAAACCGTCTCCCGTCATTAAACAACACTTCCGCTTTAATTCCCTGTCGTTAGTCCACTCAAAAAGGCTTCACAAGAAAAAATATCAACGGCTTTTTTCCGACGAAGTATTACAAATGTATATGGACCAGAGCTGCCATCTTGAACTACGCGCTTTACGGCATGTCGCAAAAAAAAAAAGTATGAAAATGCCGGAATACGTCGTCCGTTTACAGCAGTAGCAACAAATCGATACTAAAATGTGCGAAATCAAGGATTTTGTTTGTTGTACAAAGATTAGTTTTTCGACGCAGACACTTTAAAAGGCTTTTGTGTATATACATAAAAGGGAATTTAGGAACTTTGCCGTTTGAACAGTGAAATTTTGCACTAATCACACACTCAGGTCGTCGTTCTGTGGTTGAATTAAAGTATGTCATTGTTTCTAAAGGAAAAGTTTACACCATTTTACCTTTTTTTTTATTCCAAATGTAGTCGATCAGTGGAGCTATTTTTAGTTGAAATTTGTAAATACTAACCACTATTTGTTTTTTGTTTTTTTGTTTTTTTAATCATTCATTTAAAAACGAGATATAGATTTAGCTTTATGATATAGTTAGAAGGATATATATGACATTTGGGGAATATTTTGTGTGAGAGACTTTCTTTAAAGTCCTCGTGAAACGACTCCAGAGCACGTTCTGAATCCGTACGTTGACGTATTTCCTGTCGAAACAGGAAGTCAACGTGAGGCGTGTTCAAGATATGCCACATCCCCGCCCAATCTTTTTTTCCAGCTGTGGAGGATTCCTCGCTGCTGCCTTCAATATAACCTGGACGATATCCTGGATGACGAGATGCCGTGTGTTTTTGGAGTTTATGGCATACACTTTTGAGTCGAGGTCAACCTTGAAGGCGTCGGAGAGCCGTAACCATGCAGCCGTAACCACGGTCAACCATGAAGGTGTCGGAGAGCCGTAACCATGGAGCCGTAACCACGGTCAACCATGAAGGTGTCGGTCGTCACCGGGAAACACCTGACACATCTGAGCGGTAGATAACATGATATTTCTGACGGTCACTGATGGAGACGCACTAACAGTGTATAATTCTCCTAAGTCATTCCGGCATTGTACGGCACCATGTTTGTAAAACACTCCGCCCGAAAACTCCACCTTCTTCCAAATGAGTAAATTCCAACCATACTGTATATCCTCCTCCAAGCGATGGTCGGAAAAGTGGATAGTGTGTGTGTGGGAAAACGCCGGCAAATTATGTTTAATGTTAATGAGTCTTTACTGATCACATATACACAGTGAAATTCTTTTCTTCACATGTTCAGAAGTTGGGGTCAAAGTGCAGGGTCAGCCATGATGCAGCACCCCTGGAGCAGAGAGAGTTAAGGGCCTTGCTCAAGGGCCCAACAGTGACAGCTTGGTAGCTCTGGGGCTTGAACCACCAATCTTCTGATCAATAATCCAGAGCCTTAACCACCAAACCACCACTGCCCTAACTGCTACTGAAGAGCAAGACACACCTCTGGGGGTGGGACATTTACATTCTAGAGAGCATTTAATTGGAGGAACATGGGACTAGTACAGGATGAGTCATCAAATGATTTAAATCATTTTCCCAAAAGTGACAAAGTATAAAATTAAAAACTAGATTTGACTGTCATACTGGTGCAGTCCACAACACTAAGGGACAAATTTAAAAAAAATAAAAATTAAAAATAAAGGTCTGATGTGCCGATTTTGATTTTGAGGGCAGTTTAACATCATAAAATCTTGACTTGATAATTTGTCACAAATCGTAATGGGGTTATTGATTTATGCTCAGCAGATGTGCATCTCGTGTGTCCTGGTTCGATTTAACAAGGAATTAATCGAATAAATCTGGAAAGCAGACAGATCGTGGGGATCCACTCAGCAGGACACTTGGCAGTGAGTGAGACAGGCACACACACACACACACACACACACACAGTCTCACACAGTTGAGAGAGAAAGGGAAGACTACATAATGGTAGCCTGACACACACACACACACACACACACACACACACACACATACATACACCACCCACCACCCACCAGCCAGATTCCTTTGAAATTCAGTAAATTTGACCTTTTATTTCAGATAGGGTTTCGTTAAGTCTAATTAACTGCACATGCCGTTCACCTTCTTACAGCAGCGGCTCAGGATTCTTTTATTAGAGAGGCGCACA
>NC_030418.2:803853-821353 GCF_001660625.3 Ictalurus punctatus
AAGAGTGATAGAAAGAGAGAGAGAAGAGAGAGAGAGAGGAGAGGAGTGTGGGCCTGGGAGGGAAACTTGGCGAAGCTGGTAGGGAATTTTATCGTGGTGTACAGTGACCTACTCCGATTACTGCCCACACCGAGTCCTGTTCCTCATCTCATTACACACAGATGGAGAGAGAGAGACGGAGAGAGAGAGAGACGGAGAGATTTGCAGCCAGTTTGTCTCTAATAATAACAACGGCTCCCTCGTCCGAGGCTTTGTCAGAATTTACAGCGCCGTCTCAGAGAACGTAATTGGAAAGACAGATTAAATCCCTCGCTCCGTTACGAGTGTCCGTCCTCCACAGAAATCCCTCTCTCTTTCTTTCTCTCTCTCTATCCCTCTCTCCTTTCTCTCCCTCATTCCAGCTCTCCTCTTTCATGCGTTGCCATCAAGAGTATCGCGTGATGCGCTCCTGCGCTCCATCTCTCATCTAGTCTGGAAAAGCGAAAGAGAGAGAGAGAGAGAGAGAGAGAGAGAGAGAGAGGAAATGTTAGGGAGATGTATTTATATTTAAACCACAGCGCTGTCGAGTTCTGGATCCTGATTGGTCAGAAGGTGTTGATTAATTCTCTAGAACAGCAGCTCTGACAGTAGCGCAGGTTTGTATTAATGCGCTCGTTCTCATCGTCTAGTGCGCTCGTTCGTATCGTTTCCATAGTAACGACTACTTATAGTGGCTGTAACATACGTGATAACAGGAAGAAGTTTGTTTTGTGTAGCTATAAATGGACAAAAAGTGCAACATGTTCTTTTAATAATCCTCGCTGTGGTAACAGAGGAATAAAAAACGCTTTGGGACATGTGTCAAGATTCATCTATCCTCTCTCTCTCTCTCGATCCGTTTGTTTTCTTTCTCTTTCTCTCCTATTTATCTCGCGCTCTCGCACGTCAAATCTTCATCTCTTCTCTCCGTCCCGTTCTCTCTCTATTCCTCTCTATCTTTCCTCTTCTATCCCTCACTCTTTTCTTCTTCCTCCCCCTTTCTGTACTTATTCTTTATCTGCCCTGGTCTATCCCTCTTTCTTTAATCCCTCTCTCTCGTTTCTCTAGGCGGACACGTAAGTTTGACACGAGCGGAAAGCAAGGCGAAAACGGCGAAAACTATCGCGTGTATGTTTTGCTTAACCTGTGTCTGATGTAAATCTGTACTATTTATTTGTCTTGTATTCTTTTTTTTTAGCGACGCAGTAGTGAAGCGGTCATAGAAGCACCGCCAGAAGTCCTTAATCATGCTTGTTGTCATGGTTACGCTCATAGTTATAAAGCATGACCGATTAAGAACTCACGTTGATGTCGATGTTTTTCAAAACGGCGGCACTCGCAGAGCTTGCGTTCGATGCTAAGTCCAATAACAGCGTTTTTTCAGTCGTCGTGAGTGTTTTTTTAATAATTTAACAACACATCTGAGAGAAATGTTAACGTTCCGTACAGGTGTATGTAACTTTCTGGCGCCGTCGCGCCTCTGTTTTGTCTCTGCGCGATATTTATCGGCTCTGTGCTTGTGTAATGATTAGCCCTAGTCATTAGCTAGCTTATGCTCGGCGTCCAGCTTTCCCGTAAAGTTCTGTCACGACTTTATTCACTTAAATGTTGCGCGTGACATGATATACCAGTAAATGTATATTTAATACTTTCGCTATAGGTAGTGACGGAGGAACAGAGGAGGAGAACGAGAGAACAGCGTGAGCGGTTTAGATTTTTACAATCATATGAGACGTATTTAAGGCTCTCGCGTGTCCTGTGGGTTTTATCATAATGTGGTTTAGCGCTCAACGTCGAGCGCTAACTGGGTGATGAAATCCAGCGTAACCTCCTGCTGATTAACTGCAACGTCTCGCCCGTAACAAGTACAGGAAAATAAAACCTCCTCCGGGATTTAAACACTGACCAAAATCCAGCTTCGATTACAGCGCGGGCGTCTCCGGTCACGACCTTAACTTGACCTTGTCTTGTGATTTCAGCGAGTTCAGCTGGACTTTTGTTTTAAAAAGAACTTTAAAACAATTTTCTAATTTTTTTCCAGTCCTCGATCAGCCGAGACGTGTTTGGCGTGAAGTTTGCTTCTCTGGAGCTACTGTAGGCTAATGTAGCTAACGAGTAACAGAAGCTTATAGCCTTCAGCTTTCAATCTCCACACACTCACCTGCGATGACGTAGTTTAGCTCAGTAACAGCGTCGTCATAGAAACAGCTTCAGAAAATCTAAAGTTAGATTCACGTATACAAATCAAACGTGGAATTTATTACCTACTTTATTTATTTTTTATTTCATCTAGATCACATGACACCGAACTACGTGTTTACTTTCTTTTTTTAATTATATAATACTACTGGATTTCTTATATTTATATATAATATATTACACATTTTAATTTTTTTTTCTTAATTTCTCTATATTTTACTTTCTTTCTGTTTTTTTTATTGTTTTCCATTCATTTTAACTTTATTTGTAGTATTTTCACAGTTTATTTGTTGTTCTTTAAGATTGCTCGTGAATTTGATATAACTTATTAGATCAGGCTGTTTTCTAGAAGTTTACTTTATGATGGAGTATATTTTTCTTTAATTGTCTCTGTTTTAAAAGCGAAAAGAGAAATTAGAAATGAAAACATTTGGGAATGTGTTTTAATTTCTCATTTCTTGTTTGCCTTTTAGCTACATGCTATGTTAGAGTTATATTATTATTACTGTTGTTGTTGTTTGTCTATTTGTTTTTATGATGTTTCTAGAGTTTCTGGTTGTATATGTTAAATGCCTTGGGCCTGAGAGAGAAAGCGACAGAGAGAGAGAGCAAGAGAGAGAGAGAGAGAGAGAGAGAGAGAGAGAAAGTGAGCGAGAGAGAGCGAATGAGAGAGAGAGAGAGAATGTGAGCGAGAGAGAGAGAGAGTGAGAGAGAGAGCTAGAGAGAGAGCGAGAGAGAGAGAATGAGAGAGAGACAGAGTGAGAGAGAGAGAGAGAATGTGTGAGAGAGAGAATGTGAGAGAGAGAGAGAAAGTGAGCGAGAGAGCGAATGAGAGAGAGAGATAGAATGTGAGAGAGAATGAGAAAGAGAGAATGAGAGAGAGAGAGAATGTGTGAGAGAGCGAGCGAGAGAGAGAATGTGAGCGAGAGAGAGAGTGAGAGAGAGAGCTAGAGAGAGAGCGAGAGAGAGAGAGAATGTGAGCGAGAGAGAGTGAGAGAGAGAGCTAGAGAGCGAGAGAGAGAGAGAATGAGAGAGAGACAGAGCAAGAGAGAGAGAGAGAGAGAGAGAGAATGTGTGAGAGAGAGAGAATGTGAGTGAGAGACAGAGAGAGAGCGCGAGAGAGAGAGAGAGAGAGAGAGAGAGACAGCAAGAGAGAGAGAGAGAATGTGAGTGAGAGACAGAGAGAGAGAGAGAGAGAGAATGTGTGTGAGAGAGAGAGAATGTGTGTGAGAGAGAGAGAATGAGAGAGAGAGAGAGAGAGAGAATGTGTGTGAGAGAGAGAGAATGTGTGTGAGAGAGAGAGAATGAGAGAGAGAGAGAGAGAGAGAGAGAGAGAATGTGTGTGAGAGAGAGAGAGAGAGAGAGAGAGAGAGAGAGAGAGAGAATGTGTGTGAGAGAGAGAGAATGTGAGTGAGAGAGAGAGAGAGAGAGAGAGAGAGAGAGAGAATGTGTGTGAGAGAGAGAGAATGTGAGTGAGAGAGAGAGAGAGAGAGAGAGAGAGAGAATGTGTGTGAGAGAGAGAGAATGAGAGAGAGAGAGAGAGAGAATGTGTGTGAGAGAGAGAGAATGAGAGAGAGAGAGAGAGAGAGAGAGAGAGAGAGAGAGAATGTGTGTGAGAGAGAGAGAGAGAGAGAGAGAGAGAGAATGTGTGTGAGAGAGAGAGAATGTGAGTGAGAGAGAGAGAGAGAGAGAGAGAGAGAGAATGTGTGTGAGAGAGAGAGAATGAGAGAGAGAGAGAGAGAGAATGTGTGTGAGAGAGAGAGAATGAGAGAGAGAGAGAGAGAGAGAGAGAGAGAGAGAGAGAATGTGTGTGAGAGAGAGAGAGAGAGAGAGAGAGAGAGAGAGAGAGAGAATGAACCGAATTCCTTAATAAATGTTATTGCAATAATGGTAATCTTGTGAGAGAAACAGAAACACATTTTGTTATTTCGGGATTTATTCCCGTGTCCTGCTCCGGTTTTGTTAAACTACAAGCACAAATGTTTTTCCGAGGCCAGTTACGTAATTTCACATTACAGTAGTAATATTCTATTTCAGTTTCAGGGTGTGTAATAACTCCTGGGAAATGAGCCTGGACTGGGAAAGGCTGCAACGCCATGTTTTATGACAGAAACACACATTTCTCTAACCACGAGTAATAAACATCACATATTCAGTTCCAGATGGAGTGTAAAGGAGACTCGGGTCTCAGTCGTCTGGAGGAAGAGTGGATATAAACCTGCGCGATTGTGTTTGTTAATTTGTTAAAAATGGTGTTTTTGATTGACGGAGTTCGTTATTATAACGCAGCCGCTGTAGATTTTCGGACGACGTCATCAGTAGAGACGCCTGATGGAGCTGAACGGAATGAAGATATACTCGCACTAAAAGTAACAAAAAAAACCCCCCCAAAACCTAAAGTTAATCTTTCGATCATTAAACGTGACGTGCATGTCCAGATGACGAGCATGTTAACCTGACTGACGGTTTGGACATTTGATTGACAGCAGGTGGTCTCTATGGCAACTGGAGAATAGATTGAGACAGACTGTCCATAATAAAGAACATAGGTAGGTAGGTAGGTAGGTAGGTACAGCCTTTGAATATAGAACCTGAAAACATGGGACCCTGGGAATATGGGACTTGAGGAACATAACAGCCCACTGAGAGCATAAACCTTGTACTTTAGCACCACAGAACCCTGAGAACATAGCCAAAGTCCATTTGGGTTTGAGATCAAACGATGGAGATGAGACGAGAGTTTAGGATTTCAGATTCTATTTCCTGGTGTTTATATCTAGATGTGTTCAAAAAAACATAAAACATCTTGCATCTTGTGGTACGGCGTCTGTATTTCTGCTCTCGAAGTCTTCTTCGAACGGTGGATTGTGATACCTTCACCCCTGCCCTGTCGAGGATGTTGGTGACTGTTGTTTTGGGGGTTTTTTTTCTTCACAGCTATCACGGTGTTTCCGTCATAAGATGTTGTTGTTGTTTTCCTTGGCCGACCTGTTCGGTGTCTGTTGCTCAGAACACTAGTGGTTTCTTTCTCTTTCAGAACATTCCAGATTGTTCTATTGGCTATACCCGAGCTTCAGAATGGCTCGCTTTTTCTCCCGTAGACAGCTCTCTGATCTTCATGTCGGCTTAACCTTTTTAACAGCAAAATGCCCAGATGACCCTGAAGGCTCAAACCAAGAGTAGATGTTTAGAGTTATTTATTGTTTAAACAATTAATCTAACAGGACACACCTGGGTAACAAGAAACACCTGTCAGTCACATGTTCCAGTATTGGGCGGTCTGATACAGAATGTGCCGTGTTCGGTGTCGTTTAACACAGCTGACGTATAAATATCAGGAAATAAAGGCTGGAATTCTAATATCTAATCTTCTCATATTCAGATTTTGATATCAAACCCTCTCGAGTAAAGACAAATGAATTGGCCTTGCCGTTCCGATCGATTCAGATAGGACTGTATCACTCTGGGAACATAGGACCCTGTGAACATCGAGCCTGGGGAACAGAACACTAGGAACATGGGGTCGGAGAACTCTGAGCACAAAGTACGCTGAAAACATAGGACCCTATGGAACATGGGAAAATCCCTGGATTTTCATCTGGAGAACATCCATAGAACATGAGAACTATTAAGTAGATCTCTACGGAGCAGATGTGTGTTTGTGTGTGTGTGTGTGCGTGTGTGTGGAACATAAACACAACAGGATGTTATGCAATCCGTTATAAACACTGCTGCTATGTTGTATGTTCTTATTTTGTGCAGAGTTTTGCAGAGAACACGATGAACGAGCTGCTCGGTTGGTACGGGTACGACAAAGTGGAGCTGCGAGACTCGGACGACATCGAGATCCGTAACTATCCGGACGGGGAAATCCGCCAGCACATCTCCGTCCTGAAAGGTGAGAGCCGACCGTAACACACGCCGAGTAAAAAACAAACCATTACCGTTTCAGACCAAAGACTGAAAAAACGTCCAGTATACAATAGAATATAATTTAAGGGTCATTTGTTTATTACGTGAGAGTTATTTAAAATCTATTCATTTATTTATCCCACGCATAATTCATTTTAACATGTTTTTTTCATTACTTACTGCTTAATGGCTTAATTACTTAATTCATTACAGCTAAGAAGTATAATCATGTTTAATCATCTTTATTAGTATTCAATTTAAGCATTAAAAATGTACAAATACATAAAGGAGTAAATAATGAAGGTTGGATGGCAGTGGCAGATCCAAATGTCACCAAATTTCACCCTTTTGGATCTTTTGGGATCTTTTTTGAAAGTTTGAATCTCCAGACAGTTTCTTCTGGTGTGAATCGGTGTTCATACTGTTTTAATGATTTCTTCTTATTTGGCATTTCATCGCCATTCTTGATGAAACGGGATTCCCATTTCTGTAAACAGTATGTATATACGGTCATGTATCTACACATATACACGGCATACTACTGTATATAGTAGAGAAATATTCCCCTAGCGCGTGTTTGCGTTTTCGTTTTGTTTTTTATCCGCTGAACTAGTACTAGAACTTTCTGACGCTAAACATGTCTGGCTGATTGATAACACGTAAACAGTCATTTTTTTTGCTAGAAACCGTCGCTTAATTTGCATCTAAAAGAAGTCCAACGAGCGTCGTACATCATTAACGAACGCCGTGAATCATTTTAAAATGACGAGTAATGAGGTGAAATGACCGGAATGTTCCATCGCTCATTCCGTCCCCAAACCCCCCGACCCCTCCCCCACCTGCTAGCAGGAGGATTACAGTCAGCAAAAGTGACGTGTCGTGTTGCTGGAGAATGACGACTTCCCACCACGGTCTAAAATCTCACCCTGAGATATTTAGTCTAAGTTTGAACATTGGGACATCGGCACATTAGCGGAACGTAAACTTTCGGCGAGGAAGACGATGTCCTGCCTTCTCCGTTTTGACGTAAAGAGCAGATTTCAGCGTTTAAAGAGCGCCATGTTGCGACACTATCTGCGATGTCTCGCTAATGCTAAACGCCTGGCCCGGGAACGTCCTCGTAATTACGTTCTGCCGTCGTCCAGATTAGGATGCTACGCTATTGTTAGCGAATGAAGGTGCAAGAAGTGAGATTAGCGAAGACACAATCAGAGCTAATTAGCTCGTTTATTTAGACGTAATCCCTGTCAGCTGGAGTACACAGTTAGCATGACAAATGAGTTTCTGGAAATCGGCCGTCGTGCGTTTTGGGCCTTTTTGGTTTTTGGGATGGTGCAGGTGAGAAGTGTGTGACGTGTGTGTGTGTGCGTGTGTGAAGAGTGTCTGTGTATCAAGAATGCTCTTGACCCTCTGCGTCTCTCTCTCTTTTTATTTCAGAAAATTCTTTGCCAAAAGCGGTGATGCCCGAGGCCAGCTCGTCTCCTCCTCATGCCAACAGCTCCTCTTCAACTCCGACATCACGCAACGGCGTCGCCACGGAGACGCCTGCTATCCCTGCCTCCTCCTCCTCCTCTTCCTCGACAACTGTTGCCAAGGAGCAAGGGGGCATGCCAATCATAGTTCCCATGATTCCACCCCCACTCATCAAACCACCAGCAGGTGAGAATTACACACACACACACACACACACACACACACACACACACAGAGATACAAATGACATCACTACATAGCAGTATATCACTTTAAGGCAGTATGACATCACTATATCATAGTATGACATCACTCTGCAACAGTATATCACTTCACAGTAGCATGACATCACTACATAGACAAACTGTGAGTACTCTGCTAAATATTACATCAGCATAGCAGCGTACCACTACGTTATTAGAGTGTGGGTACTATATAGTACTATTTAGCAGCAGTGTCCGTTTGGGACGCAGCCATGGAGAAGCAGGAACACACACAAACGTGCAGATTGAACCTTTTCATAGAAACACACCTCTAGAGACTCAGTGCACTGATCCCCCCCCCCCCCCCCCCCCCCCCCCCCCCCCCGTCCCCCCCGTCCCCTCAGCAGGGCGCACGGCCGCAGGTAATTAGTCCGTTTTTAAAGTGGCCTTATATTTGTGACTAGTGCTTGTTTATTCAAATTTACATTGTTAATACATTTTAATTAAAATTCTAATCAAATAATGGCTTACTAAATTACACTCAAGTGAATTCAATTAAATTAATTAATGTTGTGTGTGTGTGTGTGTGTATTCACTCATATTGTGGCTTGGTGGAGTGTGTATATGTTTGTGTACATGTGTCTCTTGTATGTGTATGTGTGTGTGTGTGTGTGTGTGTGTGTGTGTGTGTGTGTGTGTGTGTGGAAGCATGCACTGAAATAGTTATGTATTTGCTCTTAGTGTGTGTGTGTGTGTGTGTGTGTGTGTGTGTGTGTGTGTGTGTGTGGACATCCTCCAAGTGAGAAACAGATGGTGTGGACTTGCTAATTACCATGGCAACATTGCCCCAAACTCCGCCCACATGCTGCTCTGGCCCTTTGGAATAATGCATGAGCTGCTGGAGGGTCTCTCGCACATGCACACACACACACACACATACACACACACTCAAATTTGAAGTGCAGGTATGTGGCATCATGCCCACGGATTCGCTGTATGCATGTAATTACCCGTGGCCGTGCGCCCTACTGAGGGGGATTTGGGGGGAAATAGGACACAGCCGCTGCACAGAGTCTCTGAACGCTCGGTTTGAGAGCGGTATGTTTATATAAATATGTTAAAGTGTGTGTTCAAACTTCTCCACGAGTTCCGTAGTGCCACAAAATAGTACACTACTTCTAGCACCTAATGTGACGGTGAATCAGGACGCAGCCGCACACTGGCCCCTTATAACCGTGTCCACTCGGCTAGCTAGAACACGCCGCGCGATAAATCATTTTCGTTTGTGAACACAAACAAGAGGGACAGAGCGCGTGGAAAAAGAGAGAACACGGGGAACTGACAGAGAAATAGAGACAGAAAGAGGGAGAGCAGTGCCTCTGAGAAAAGGGGTAGAGAGGAAAGAGAGAAAAGAGAAAAGATGGAGCGGACAAAGACGCAGGAGTAAGAGGGACACGGAGTGAGAGAATGGGATAAAGAGGGAAAAAATGAAAGGTGAGAAAAAGGGAAAAGAGAAAGAACGACAAACACTTACGGGCAGCTCGCCGAATAATAATGAATTAATTAATTATAAATAATTATTAGCATGATTAATTACAGGAGTTTGCGCTTAGGGACGTAGCCCACGGCCCTGCCACAGATTTGTGAAGAGGAAGCAGAGCGATAAAGAGGGAGAAAGAGATAGCGATAGATACAAAGAGGTAGAAATAGAGGCAGAAACGGACGTAGGGATGGGGATGTCGGAGAAAACTGTAGAGAGAGAAGAAATGTGACAGAGAAGAGAGAGACAACAGGGAGGCAGGAGTGAGACAGGGAGAAACGGAGCGAGAGAGAGAGAGAGAGTAAGGGATAAAGAGGAGCTGGGAGCCCCTGGGCTTGAACAATTATTGGTTTATACAATACACCATGACCTGAATCTGAAACAGCTGCAACCAGAAAATAAATTAAGACTGAAATAACACAGAAACTGTAGTCTCTATCATCCTATAAAGTGTTGCTTAGTGTGATTTGCATTTCATGCAGCAAGACCCTACCGGTAATGGCAAAGTTTTTACACTTTTCTATTTTGCTGCACTTTAGTGACGATCCCTAAACTCCGAATAAGAAGTTTCCTGCTTTGATTAAACACGTGTAGTTGGATCTCCATTTGATGTCATATTCATAACACGTAGTGGTACAATACTCTGTGCACAGATATCCCAGTGTGTGAATACGAAACTAACTTTACCCCATGTGAAACAGACACGATGCCACCACCTTGACCAAACCGAACCTCTATGCAGCCCGCCCCGCACCATATCACATCGCACCACATTGCACCACACCACATCACAGCGCACCACACCACATCGCATCATACCATATTACATCACACTACACCGCACCACACCACAACACACCACAACACACCACATCACACCACACCACACAAAATGCTCATATTTTGATTGATGTCTTCATATTCTACTTGGGAATTGTGACTGTTGAATTATATTTGAACGAATAACTAATATTCTTGTATATCTTCAATGGGGTGCCATTACTTTAATTGTCACTGGGTGTCATGAGCACAGACCGTTACACCACTGAACACCGTTTCCGTTAAAGATCCGTTTTTAATTGTTAAACGCAGCGGCATCGATAGATGGGTCTGTTCGATCGATTTTGTCGAAATAAAATGAAACCGTGTACGTTTAAATTATAGCAGCGCCACTGTGTCATGCTTTACGTGTTATGAAGCCTCATAAACAGGACACAAGCGTGTCTTTGAGTGTGCCCGCTGGTCTTACACACACACACACACACACATCATGTCTTCCCCTGTGAGAGGGACACGCCTCCTAGCAATGTGCTCATCAAGTCTGGCCTAGACACAGTTCAAACACACACACACACACGCACACACCTGTCACCCCAGCAGCAAACGCCCCTCAGCAGCACACTCACCATTTTCAGGCACAGTGCATGGGCACACACACACACACACACACACACACACACGCATACTGTCTTTGCCTTTCTGTCTCTCTCTTTCTCGCTCTCACACACACACACACACACACACACACACACACACACACACACACGCAAATGCATACACAAATTATGTCTTGCTATCGCCATGTCAACACTGGGCTGTTACCTTGGCAACGGGTGGCATAACCGGCTACGCCTGAGTGTGTGTATGTATGTGTGTGTGTGTGTGTGAGACAGAGGGCTTGTTCAAGCTGCCATCACATTTTTCTGATGTATAAATTATGTTTCATTCAAACTAGGGCAGGATCACACACACACACACACCCCCCCCCCCCCCCACACACACACACACACACATACACACAGGGTTATTATTACAGTTTTGTAAGGTTGCATTAGCGCTGTGCTTTCTCCAACACTTTGCTGGTTTTTGTCTACTTTTGATTTTGTGTAGCTTTCATATATTTACGTTCATCTGTGTTTCTTTCTCTACTCACTCTCTCTCTCTCTCTCTCTCGCTCTCTCTCTCTCTCTCTCTCAGAGGAGGACATGTGTAACGTTCAGATCGTTTGTGCGTGGTGTCAGAAGGTCGGCTTGAAGCGTTACTCCCTCAGCATGGGCTCGGAACTCAAGAGCTTCTGCAGCGAGAAGTGTTTCGCCGCCTGCCGACGCGCCTACTTCAAGCGCAACAAGGTAAGCCGACGGGCCGCGCCCGGGCCACGCCCGTTTTCTTTTCCTCCACCCTTAGCTGATCGGGCCCTCTCTTGCTTCTGACATCACTTCCTGTCTGCTCGGCTAACCCTGTGGCACGTGCGCTGTGCTGTGAGCGTTTAGCCTTCCTGTCACTGACTGTGTGCTTTCTCTCTTACACCTAAGCTGGGATTTGTGAGGACTTTACCTGTGAGTATGCAGCGTTTACCTTCTTCCTCCTCCTGCCTGTGTGCGTTAGAGATCTCTCTCTCTCACACACACACACACACACACACACACACACACACACACACATCCTATTAGTGTGTGCATGTTCTCTCAACCCACTTTATACACCACCTCCTAGACAACACATACACACGTTATCTTATACACTGTAACACAGCAGTGTTTATACTGTATATTAGGAATGGCAAAAATAATCGATTCTTATATTAGATTCTGTGATTCATATTTGTGATTGGTTCTGCGGTTCAGTTCTGTGATTCGGTTGTATGATTAGATTCTATGATTCAGTTGTATCATTAGATTCTATGATTCAGTTGTATCATTAGATTCTGTGATTCGGTTGTATCATTAGATTCTGTGATTTGTTGTATCATTAGATTCTGTGATTCGGTTGTAAGATTCGATTCTGTGATTCGGTTGCAAGATTAGATTCTGTGATTTGTTGTATCATTAGATTCTGTGATTCGGTTGTAAGATTCGATTCTGTGATTCGGTTGTAAGATTAGATTCTGTGATTCGGTTGTAAGATTCGATTCTGTGATTCGGTTGTATCATTAGATTCTGTGATTTGATTCAGTGATTGAATGAGATGAAGAATCAGTGAAATCATATGTGGCAGTGTTTTAGTACAATATTCAACGATGTGGTGGTGTAATGAAGCAGAGCTACTGTTACCACCCCAGTGTCCTTTATGAAAGAATGTTGTATTTTTGTCCATTTATGGTTACATTAATGTTGTTAATTATTTACAGAATTAATTAGTTCCAAATTAGACAGAATGAAAGAAAGAAAGAAAAGAGTGGGGAGTGAAGAGAGGGGTGATGGATATAAAATGTAAAGTAACAAAGTGTGAAGAATAAAATCAAATAAAAAAGAGCGGGAAATATTTGTCAAACAAACAGAAAGAACGACTGAATACGATTGAGGATGGAAATAAAGTTGATAACTGATTATTTTCCATCATGTCCTCAAGTGTTCAATTCCTCTAATGCCACAGCGATTTACCAACCATTAGAGCTTTCGTTCATTAAATAATGCAAATGTTGTACTTTTTATCCGTTTATAATTACATTTAACGTTATCGAGCCTTTTTCCATTCACGTCGCAACAGAGGGACTAACTGAGAGCTTTAATCAGTCCATATCTGTGATATGGAACCATCCAGAATGTTCTGATGTGTAACACGTCACACAAGCTAACTGGTGTGTAAAGTTATGACTGTGTAAAGTTAAGCTGAGGGGCGGAGCCAACGTTTGCAAACAATTCCAATTCAAAGTGGCTTTTTAATTGAATCTGTTTGGCAGCTCTGGGATTTAAACTCACAACCTTCTGGTTTCTCGTGTGTTCCCATCAGGAATTCCAATCAGTGACTCCATTCCCTCCAAAGCCATTTGTCTACGCACAATCTTCAACACTCGCTAAAATCGCACGGTGGAAACGATCGAACCTGAGCCGCCTGAAGAGCTCTTATTCGTTTATGAGGGCTCGAATTCCCGCCCCTTCTCTCGTGAGGAAATGCCCACAGAGCCTCTAATTGGTGCTGTTAAAAGACGTCGACTGAGAGCCGTGATATCGGTTTCTCCGAGAGCATTTCACAGACATCCAATACCCTCCCGGTGCTCGCCTCTCCTCTTCCTACTACTCTATAACTAAACCCGGCTTGTGTGTGTGTGTGGGGGGGGTTATGGAGGGACAGGGGGGTTGTCTGTCTGTCTGTCTGTCTGTCTGTCTGTGTGTCTGCCTGTCTGTGTGTCTGCCTGTCTGTCTGCCTGTCCGTCTGTGTCCTTGAATACATAAAGTGAGTAAAATGGGGGTTGTGTGCTGACGTGTGCTGCGTGTTTATCCCAAAGAGCTGATTAGAAGAGAAGGGTGATGTGTATAACAAGAAAAGTGATGGATTAGAAAGTATAAAAAAGAAAATGAAAAAAATAAAGAAGGAAAATATTAAGGAGAGGAGAGGTGTCGGAAATGTGAGATAAAGAAGGAAGGAAAGAAAGAAAGAAAATTGAAGTAAAAGGAAAAATGTAAAGACAGAGGTGTGGGAAATATATCTGTTAGGAAAGAAAGAAAGAAAGAAAGAAAGAAAGAAAGAAAGAAAGAAAGAAAGAAGAGGAATGTGATGTGAATGAAATAAAGATGGAGACAAACAGACAATGACAGAGGGACAGAAGAAAGACTGCATAGGTTTAAAAAGAGAAAGAGGGAGAGAAGAAGAAGAAGACAAGAGAGAGAGAAGAAGAGAGAGAAGAAGAAGAAGAGAGAGAAGAAGAGAGAAGAAGAAGCGAGAGAGAAGAAGAGAGAAGAAGAAGAGAGAGAGAAGAAGAGAGAGAAAGAGAGAGAAGAAGAAGAAGAGAGAGAGAGAAGAAGAGAGAGAAAGAGAGAGAAGGAGAAGAAGAGAGAAGAAGAAGAAGAAGAGAGAGAAGAAGAAGTGGAAGAAGAGAGAAGAAGAAGAGAGAGAAGGAGAGAGAGAGAGAGATCTAGGCTTCGCTCTCAGTCAATGAAAAGTGCTGAGTCAGCTTTAATCGTCAGCTCATCAGCAAAATTCCCTTGAACGTATAAAATCAATGATCTTCCTGATCTTCAGTGTAACACTCAGAGATCTTCTCTTCCTCCTCTTCCTTTTCCTCCTCCACTTCCCATTCCTCCTCCATCCATTCACTCACTTTACACTCATCCGTTCATTCACTCTGTCCTTCTTCACCACAGCTCACATCCTTCATTCATTACCCCTCTGTTTCATGAGAGAACACAGCGGGACATGAGCACACGCACAGAACCCTCCCCGAGACGGAACTTACTGGAACCTGAGATCTTTCTGATCTTTCAGTACGTATCTGATTCCTCAAACCCCACGTTCGGAAAAGGGTCCAGTCTGAGTTTAAACAAACATTGTGAAGACGTCCACCATGTTTATTTTGTTCTAAAGTCGCATTAGAAGCCATGGTTCTGATCAACCAGGAGAATGCGCTTACTCAAAGTTAAACATAGAAAATATCACAATTAATTACTTGGGAGACTGGTCACATGACATTTGTTTTTTTACATGCACACACACACACACACACACACACACACACACACGCACACGCACGCACACGATGGGATGTGTAATCCTAATGCTTCCGTGTATGCTCGCAGTTTTGCTGTTTTGGTGTTTTCCAAGCAGTGAGATGAACACACACACACACACACACACACACACACACACACACACACACACACTCATGTGAGAGACACTCGGGTAATCGATACCTCTTTACTCTCTCACTCGCTCACTCTCCCTCCTCTGTCTCACTTCACTCACACTTTTATCTTTCTCCTTTTTCTCTTTCTCCCATTTTTTCCATTTATGTCGCAACTCCAAAATGTTGTCTTGTGTGTGTGTGTGTGTGTGTGTGTGTGTGTGTGTGTGTGTGTGTGTGTGTGTGAGCTGTGGCGTTTCAGTGTTAAATACCCGCAGCTGCTCTGTGTGTGAAACCCAAAACTTTGTCCATGACCAAGAGAGAAAACAGATCCAGTTTCACACACACACACACACACACACACACACATTCCATCCAAACCCAAGATATTAGAGGAAGAGGCAAGTTGCTGGTGCTGGACATCAGACAGAAAGATATCAGACTGAGAAGATCTAGAAAATCTGAGAAGATCTAGGGCTGAATGATAACCATCTGAACAGAATTATGAAATGGGTTTCTTAACAAATAGAGAGCTGGCGTATATCAGGCGTTGATGGTTGGACATTTGAGGATATCTGAAGGCATCTAGATGATCATCTGAACATATATGGAGCTAGAGAATGGTTAACCGGGCAGATCTGAAGATAATGGTTAAACAAACAGGTCTAGTGATAATCCTTGGACATCAGAAATGATCAGAATGGTCTGGGGCAGGATGATACTGGATTTTGGAAAAATCTAGAGCTGTAGGTTATCTAGGATAGCTTCAATGATCTAAGCATGTAGATCTGGAGATAGTGCTTTGACACCTGAAAATATTCGGAGCAGGGAGATGGATAACTGAACATATCCGGAGATGACTGTTGGACATCTGAAAAGTTCAGGATGATCTGCGGCAGGATGATATGGAATATTAGAAGAGGAAAAAAAGAAACGAGAATAAATATCTACACATACTTTATCTAGATCTGGAGATGATGGTTGGATGTCTGGAGCTAGATGAAAAACTGATGCTCTGGGGCAGGGTGATATTCAATATTGGAGGAGAAAAAAATCTAGTGGCGTAGGCTGGATGTCTGAAATGATCTAGAGCGCAAGGAGTAAGTAAATAACATATCTCTAATGTGATGATGGATAATTGAGTAGACCTGGATGATAGTAGAGGTGAAGTGTTGATGCCAGAACAAATCTGGAGCGAGAGGATTGATCATTTTACGGATCAGGTGCTGCAATGATGATGTCTGAATAGATCGAGAACTGGATCCAGAAGTAAAGGATCGATACCTAACCAGATCTGCTACTGAAGGATGGATATCTGAAGATCTCGTGTCTCACATCTCCAGCGTCTGTCTGGTATCCAGTAGCATCTCATTGTATTTTCATCGAGTCAATCACGCTTACTTCATGTTATCAGGCCATAATGTTCCAGCGCAGCACACACTTTTCCAGATTTTGATTGCAGAATTTAGTTCTGTATTATGTTATACGCCATGTGAGTGTGTGTGTATGTGTGTGTGTGTGTGTGTGTGTGTGTATTTATTGGAATGTCCTCCCTGGAGGATGTGTGGTGAACCTCTGTTGGGAAGCATTTGCAGGGAAACACAACTTCACAGCACACATGACTCAAACATCTAAGACAACTTATTTACTTACAGACAATGAGAGAGACAGGCGTGTTTGGTTTGATTGGGTTGTTATTTGGTTCGGCGGTTTTACATCCCTAACACACATATGTGCGCGCACACACACGAACAGAATAAGACATGTGCAAAAGGTAGCCCTGCCAAAAAGGACAAAGAGCACAGTGGCCGAGTGTGTGCAACATGTATGATCCATTTGTCTGTTTCTGCTATGTTTCGACTTTTTTGTACTATGTACTATATACGTACGATATTTGAGAATATTTGCTCAGTACAAATTAAGAGTTTTTTTAAATAAAAAAAAAGTTTTATTTAAAAAACTACAATATATAAATGTTTTCCAACTGGTACTCTGAGGTTATAGTTAGCATTAGTGTGGTAAAGGTAAAGATAATTGAGGTTACGTTTAGGGTTACTAAGGTAAAGGTGTGTACAGTTAGGGTTACTGAGGTAAAGGTTAAAGTTACTGTGGTTAAAGATAACTCCAGTACACAAAGGAAAATGTTTTTTTCCTTGGTAGTTTTCCAAATAAAATCTGCTTTTTTTGGTTAAAGTTGAGGCTACTGAGGTAAACGTTGAAGGTATTGAAGTAAAGTTTAAGGTTACTGAGGTAAAGGGTGAAGTTATTGAGGTTAAAGTTAGGATTTTGGAGATAAAGATTAAGGTTTCTGAGGTAAAAGATGAAATTACTGAGGTAAAGTTTAAGGTTAGTGAGGTAAAGTTTAAGGTTAGTGAGGTAAAGCTTAAGGTTAGTGAGGTAAAGTTCAAGGTTATTCAGGTAAAGATTGAAGTTGTTGAGGTAAATGTTAGCATTACTAAGGTAAAGATTAAGGTTGGTGAGGTAAAGTTTAAGGTTTCTGAGGTAAAAGATGAAATTACTGAGGTAAAGATTAAGGTTAGTGAGGTAAAGTTTAAGGTTATTCAGGTAAAGATTTAAGTTGCTGAGGTAAATGTTAGC
>NC_030418.2:823853-911353 GCF_001660625.3 Ictalurus punctatus
GTGTGTGTGTGTGTGTGTGTGTGTGTGTGTGTGTGTGTGTGTGTGTGGTCTCATTAGTACTATATGTAAATGAGTTGGCACAGGTCCAGAGAGTCGGAGCCGCAGCGGGGCGAAATAAGGACGAGACACAGAGTAAAGCGTGTACTGTACGTATAGACGAACATCTGCGTGTGTTTCATTAAATTCTTCTTTTTATACGGAGCAGATGTGAAAATCTCGACATGAAATATCTGATATTTGGCTGGAGCCCCTTTTTTTCTTTTTTTACTTTTTTGGAAACGAAGCTTTTATTTAGAAACCTAAAAGAAAACCAAAAGCTCATCTTCCCTCCCTTGTAGTTCCGGGAGACGTTAGCCGATCGTGGAGGTCCGTTAGCTTCTGTAATGTTGTTTGAGCAGTAATTCGAAAAGATGTGGCGGCGTTACACATCAGAGGAAACGTGTTTTAACCCTCACCCGTCCGGACCGGCTAGCAGTTGTGGCTAGCGGTGGCAGTGACTAGCTCCCAAGTGGCGGTCGCCCTATCGTAGGGAGATCACGAACTCGAATCCCGATGATGTCGAAACAACCTCTGAAAGTAAAATTGTCCATGTTGTCTGAATGGGAGGGGCGTACTCTGTCTCTGCTGTCAATCACAGCGACACTAGCCAAACACGGACAGACTGCGCTTTCCTCCGACCAGCTCACACGTTCCTGCTCCTCACGCTTCGTCGAGTGATTTAAAATGTCCTTATTGTTGATTAGCTTTTGGTTATGTCATATTACAGTTCATTTTATTGTTGCTTTTCTTGCTTTCATTTGCATAATGAACTGGGTAGAGCACAGGTACATGGCCTTGGAATAGACACACACACACACACACACACACACACACACACACACACACACACATCCCACAATGTCTTTTCCAAGTAGAAAATATAGGAAATGGAGAGAAAGAGAAAGAAAGGAAAGACATGAAGAAAGAAAGAAAGACATGTTCATATGTTCTTATAATTATGGGACTATTTGGTCCTCATAAAGCGCTTAAAATGTTTTGCACGCTCTCAAAATGAAATGTTAGACTTATTTAATACCTCGCTTCTCTCTCTCACGCTCTCACTCTCTCACTCACGCACACACACACACACACACACACTTTCTCTGCAGGTGAGTGCATGCCACCGCTCTAACTTTCACTCCATCCATGCATCCCATCTCGCTCTTCTTTTCCTCCCGTTCTCTGCTGTGTGTGTGTGTGTGTGTGTGTGTGTGTGTGTGTGTTTTGTGTCCATGCGTATAAGGGTCGTTGTGTCTCTCCTGTAGGCCAGAGAGGAGGAGGCCTCCACGCAGCACAGCAAAGACACGCCCAGACTTGTCCTCAAGACACACAGCGATGCGCTTGTAAGACATTTAAACACCACCAGTGCGGAGTGTGTTAGACAGGAAGTGGACAGGAGATGTGATTTTGCCTGAAGTGTGTGTACGTGTGTTTCCATCCAAAACTTTACCTGTGTGCTTTTCCGTCATTAAAAAGAGCCCCAGTAAATCACACACACACACACACACACACACACACACACACACACACACACACACACAGTGTTCCAGTACTGTTATAAATACACACTTGTGAGTGTCACTGCTTCATTTCGTGATAAAGAAGTCGTTACACACACTCGCACTTCCCCTCAGTTTTCTTTATCGCATCTACTTTTTATCCACACGTCATATTCCACGCTTCAGACGTTTATTCACGTTCTTCTTCTCCTCCACACAGGATTTCAGGTGTATAAAATTCATTATGGATGGAAACATCAGCAGCACGAACACTTAAAGGAATACTCCAACGTTTTTCAGCGTATCCTGTAGTGCGTGTGATTACCATGGACAAAAAAAGAATCAAATCAAATAAAATGAAAATAAAAGATTACCTGGCATGCTGTTGTAGGAAACTCATCAGTGCCGGGATGGGGTGATGAAGAGGAGTGGCTGGTACTACCCCAAAGTACCGCAGAGATTTACCAACATTTACAAATACATTCTTTATGTGTTAAAGAAGGACATGTACTTTTTAACTAATACAAACAAATAAAAGAACGAAGAAGGAGAAACGAAACACGCAAAAAAAGAGAATGAAACAGAGAAAACTGGAAAGAAAGAAAAAAAGAACGGAAGAAAAAGGAAAAAATATGAATGAAAGAGAGTAAGAAAATAATGAAAAGGAATAATATGAAAGAAAGGAAAAAAGAAAGAAAAAGGAAAAATATGAATGAAAGAAAGTAAGAAAATAATGAAAAGGAAAAACATGAAAGAAAGGAAAAAAGAAAGAAAAAAAATTATTTAAAAAAAGAAAAATATGAAAGAAAGGAAAAAACTAAGAAAGAAAAATTTATTTAAAAAAGGAAAAATATGAAAGAAAGGAAAAAATATGAAAGAAAGAAAGAAAAAGGAAAAATATGAAAGAAAGTAAGAAAGATAGCAAAAAATAAATAAAAAAACAGAATGGAGAGACAAAATGGAAAAGATAACAAAAATAAAAAAAGAAAGAAGGAGAATTGAAACAAAGAAACAAGACGGAAAGAAAGAAAGACGAATTTAATAAAAAGGAGAAAATAAGAATAAATGAAAGAAAGAAGTGTTCATGTGTTCTTCTCATTAAGGGAAGATTTGCTCCTAATAAAGTTTACAATTTTATTTGAATTAAGGAATTAAGGAAAGAGAAGACAAAGACAATACGTCTGATCTGTTTATAGTTCCATTTAATGTTTACGAAACAAGTTCTCGCGTACGTTATAGCAGCTATAAACATTCGCTCCCTCGCCAGTTCATTTTTTTTATTCTGGAAAGCGTAAACTCCTCCGTCCCTGTAGACGTTAAATAACATTAATGTTAAACGTTAAATAAACATCTCCTCACGGAGAACTTCACCAAACCCACCATTACACGCCTTTTTCAATCCGTTTACATGGAGCGTCAGCCATACACCTCAATGTGAGTGAGCTGTTCTGTTGCTATAGAAACGATAACGTATTAGAACGAGCGCATTGATATACAGCTGTGATTGGCAGCTGCGCCACTGTCAGAGAAAATGAATCAACACCTTCTGACCAATCAGAATCCAGAACTCAACATCAACAGACACCTTTATTTAAAGATTTTATTCAGATGTGCTACAGAAATGCAGTTTTACAGTGCAGGCCAAATTCTTGTCCATGGTAATGTTACACACACACACACACACACACACACACACACACACACACACACACACACACACACACACACACGCACACACACACAGATGAGAGTGAAAAACAGAGTATTCCTTTAAAACTTGCAGAATCACATCTTCTTTAACATCACTCCATTTATTCATGTTTTATTTTAGCATTGTCATTCTGCATTGCATTGTACTGTATCAGACTGTGTGTGTGTGTGTGTGTGTGTGTGTGTGTGTGTGTGTGTGTTAATGGCTGACTCAGTCAGGGGTCAGAGGTGAAGGAGACGCGGGAGACGAGTTGAGATGTAAACCAGAGGCGCTAATGTCCGAGGTAATTACAGAAAGAGAAAAAGCACAAAATAAATGACTGTAATTACAGAAAGAGAGAGGGGGGAGGGGGGGGGGGGTAAATAGAAAGTAAAGATAGAAAAGTAGTAAGAGAGAAGAAATGGGAATTAGAAAAAGAAGGTGTAGGGATAAAGAGATAACTGGAATGAACGGAAAGGAAAAGGGAGGAAAAAAGGATAGTGAAAGATAAAATAAGGAGGAAGAGAAGGGAAGCGCGAAAGGGAGATATACATGAAAAAGTGGAGCAAAATAGGAAGAAAGAGGGAAAGAGAGAAGGACAAAAAAGGGGAAAAGGTGAGGAACGATAGGGGAGAAAGGAAGGTAAAAGAGGGAGAAAGAGAGTAGACAAAGTAATAAGATAGAGATTGAGTGAGGAGAGAAAAGAAAAGGAGAGATGGAGAGATGGAGGGAAAGAGAAAAGGGAGTGGAGATAAAAAGAGAGATGGACAACGGTAGAGAGATAGACAAATAAGGCGGACAGAACGATGGAGAAGGAGTTAAAATAATGAAGGAGAACGAGGAAGAAAGGGGGAAGGCGAGAAAAAGAAGGAGGAGAAGAAATGGAGACATTATGGAGAAAAGAAGGGGGGGTAAGAATTAACGATGGAAAGGAGAGAGAGATAGAAAGAGGGAAGCAGGAAAGAGAAAAGGGGAATAAGGATGGCGAAAAGGAGGAGGACAGAGATTGGAGAAAAATGGATAGAGGGAAAGGGTCAAACAGAAAAAGAGGGAGGGGAAATGAGTACGGGAAAGAAAGAAGGGGAAGTAGAGCGATGGAAGATGTGGGGCCGGAGGAAATGAGAGGAATAAAGGGAGAGAAAAACGAATAGAGACCGATAAAATAAGGAGGAAGAGAAAATGAAGATAGAAAGGAACAAGTGACGGATAAAGAAAAAAGAAACATGGAGAGAAGAAAGGGAGTGAGAAAAGGAGAAGGAATGAGGACAGCAGTAGAGAGAGAAGAAAGAGAGGAAGAATGTGAGAGAAAAAGGGAGAGAAGAAGAGAGAAGGGAAGTGAAAGGGTAGAATAATGTATGAATGAAGGCGATGTATAAAATAAGGAAGAGAGAGAGAGAGAGAGAGAGAGAGAGAGAGAGAGAGAAGGCGGAGTGAGGGACTCCATTAGCGTAATGTGCAGTGAAATGTCCCGCTCAGAGCAGTGACTCGTTAAGTGCTCTCCATCTGTGCTGCTGTATAAACGAGGGGAAATTAACGCTTGTCTATAATTCAACACACACACACACACACACACACACACACACACACACACACACACACACACACTTACTTCACTGCATCAAGACGGTTCACAAATGTTAGCCAAGTTGCGAAGTGACAAGATGATGTCATCAAACACAGACAGTCATGGTGGTACTTGACAGGATTTTAGTCATACTCTAATGCCTAGCTAACGTGCTAATATGACAGGATTTCTGACAGGATTTGTCATAAATGTTTATAATCTTCAGCCTTAAGGCTATCAAGTTAGCTAATATGATCTTAGATGACAGGATTTTAAAGTTCATAAATGTCCATGAACTTCACTGGTACTGCCAGCTATTAAACAAAGGTTAATCATACAGGACCGTAAACGTTCATATTGTTCACTGCTAATGCTAGCTAGCTTTAGCTTTGAGTGCTTGTGTCATGTTCATCAATGTTCATAATTCTGTTTGTTTAACTGACAAGTCTTTACTTGTAAATGTAAACATAATCTTCATTATCTAAAGCTCTCCTGAGATTGCTAACATGAACCTGACAGAATTTCTAATGGAATTTTATTGGTGAGGCTAAACTAGCTAACTAATGCGCACTACCTTAATAGGATCTCTGACAGGATTTTTATGCTGTTCATAAATGTTCATAATCCTCAGTGCTAAAGCTCTCCACGTAGCTAATATGAATTAACCTAACAGGATTTCTGAGGAAAATGTGAGTAAAATTCATCATTGTTCATAATCCTCACTTCTGACGCTAGCTAGCTAGTCAACGTCCTCGCAGAATTCCTGAAATGATTTTTAGATCCGATTCATCATTGTTTATAGACTTCATTGAAGGTTTTAGCCAAAAAGCGAACATGTGATAATATGTTCTGCTAGCTAGCTAGTTTTAAAGGACATTTAAATAAAAAATGTCTTATTGTTTACAATCTACATTGCTGAGGTAAGCCAGCAAGCTAACATGTGCTAACATGACTGGTCTTATTCATAAAGTTTCAGAGCTAAAATAAGCTAAAATAAAAGGATTTCTGACAGGAATCTAACGTCAAATTCTCCCTCGTTTATTATCTTCACAGGTTACGCAAGCTAACATCAGCTAACCTCACTGAATTCCTGACAGGATTTTTAAATCAGAATCATCGCATTAGCCAGCAAGCTTGAATGTGCTAACTTGACTGGTCATATAAAGTTTCAGAATAATACTAGTTAACACAATCTAATCTGAGAGGATTCCCGACAGAATTTTGCTAGATAGCTAACATGAGCTAACCTGTCAAGATTTTAAAGAAGCCTTTAAAATAATTTTAATCATTGTTTATTCTGTTCACTGCTAACGCTAGCTAGCCAGCTAAACATACAGACTTTCTGACAGGATTGTAAATTATATATTTATGTTCATAGTATTTAAATCAAACACAAATTAGCTGGCTAACAAGAATTAGCTTAACAGGATATCTAAGAAAGCAGCACTTGTATTTAAATACAATCGTAAAAGTACGTAGATTTATTTAAAGGCCATTTTTTTGTCCGACAAACTACTAGAAACGCAACATGGCACCCTGGCTGTGTGTTTAGTGATCTGTGTAGAGTGTTAGGAGTGTATGTGTGTGTGAGTGTGTGTGTGTGTGAAGGCCTTGTGTTGTTTTAATGTAGGTCAGGGCTGTCTCTATTGTGTATGTGTATGTGTGTGTAAAAAAGAAAGAGAGTGTATGTAAGGAAATATTCTTCACAAGTGTGTGTGTGTGTGTGTGTGTGTGTGTGTGTGTGTGTGTGCTTGAGAGAGACAAGGAGAGGGAAAGACAGTGTATATGTCATTGTCATTGACTGAACCGACAGCTGATTAATCCGCTTATTACTTCCTGTGAGACTCGGATTGTTCGGTAATCATCTCGATAGGCCCGCGGCAAATCTGTGAGTCTGCAATGCACCTGTCAACCTGAGCAGTTCTCATGAGGAGAGACAGAGAGCAGACACACACACACACACACACACACACACACACACACAGGTCTTTTTTTCAGACATGTCCTTGTCACATTCCGTTAGTGTCACCTTGAATACACATCTACTTGTTTTTTGTGTATTAATGCACACACACACACACACACACACACACACACACACACACACACACACACACACACACACACACAATTGTTCCTTGAAGGTAAAACCTTTTAGTCAAGACTGTCTGTGTTTGACCCTGCAGCTCTGCCAGAGGCGACTGACTGTGACAAGCAGTGACTGTGTGTGTGTGTGTGTGTGTGTGTGTGTGAGAGAGAGAGAGAGAGAGAGAGAGAGAGAGAGAGAGACAGACGGAGAGAGAGAGAGAAATGTAGTGCCAAAGATGTTTCCCCACAACAGGAAAATGGACATTTGGTGTTTGGATGAAACAGATGAGCACTAACTTAAGCTGATGTTAAGATTTTATGGCTAAATGTTCATGTTTCCATGTTTCTCAACCTAGAGTGTTTTTTTTTTTTTTTTTAAACGCACATATGCATACAAGTCTAAGTACTGAGCACAACTCTTGAATTATTTATTCAGTAACTTTGTAGCACTTCCTGATGCTCTGCTAATCTTGCTGACCTAAAACATTTACATGTTGTATGTTTTGTGTGCTTTGTGTTTTCCAGGTGTGTGACTGGTGCAAGCACATCCGCCACACTAAAGAGTATCTGGATTTTGGCTCGGGTGAGAGGAGACTCCAGTTTTGCAGCGCTAAGTGTCTCAACCAGTACAAGATGGACATCTTTTATAAAGAAACCCAGGCGGCTCTGCCTGCTGGACTGTGTAACCCCGTTTATCCGGCCGGAGACGGAAAAACGGAAGTAAACCCCGGGGTCCAACTTCTGACCCCTGATTCTTGGAACGCACCTTTGAGTGAACTAAGGCCCCGCAAGGCACCATCGCCAGGGGCAACAACATCCGGGGCCGGACACTCGGGATCAGCATCTGCATCACCCTCTGATTCCAGCGCCGCAGGTTCAGCGTCTTCATCATCATCATCTTTGGTTAAAATCCCAACGCCAAGGCCACATGAGAGTCCAACATTGCACCCACCACCACCACCCCTGCCACCACCCCCTGCCCCTGGAATTCACCCTCCAATGGGTGTGGTGCCCAATGGAAGTCCTCCAATGGTCATGACGCCCCGTGGTCCGGTGCCTCTGCCCTTCTTTATGGAACATCAGATGATGCAACAAATCCGCCCTCCCTTCCTACGTCCTCCTGGCCGCAACAGCCCCCTTCCTAATCCCATGATTCCTGGAATCGGGCCACCTCCTCCACCTCGGACCTTGGGTCCTCCATCTAGTCCCATGCACCGACCCCTACTTTCACCCCATATCCACCCTTCTTCGACCGCCACCTTGTCGGGTAACCCTCCCGGAATAATGCCGCCTCATCCAGGTACACACATTCCTGGACTTCCCTTCCCTCCGTTTAACTTCATGCCACCTGGGCCCATTCCAGGGCCACCTATGATGAACTTTGGCATGCCGTCACTGGCACCGTTAGTACCCCCTCCGATGCTCTTAGTGCCGTATCCCGTAATTGTGCCATTACCAGTGCCGATTCCCATCCCTATTCCTATCCCAATCAGTCCAAAGGCATCAGGCGATCGCTCCGGGAATGACGGGATGCTTCCGGACGTTTCTGGTGAGCACAGTGACTCGCAGGACTCGTCCTTCTCTCCCAGTTCATCAAGAGGAGAAGGTGGAGCTCATAAGCAAAATTCCTCCAGCTCAGACGTGCTTTCTCCAGGCATTTCCAGCCAAATGGAACGGCACAGTATGAGCTTGATTAAAACAGAAAGCGCTGGAAGTTCCAGTTTATCACATCCAGGATCTCCTACAGAAGCACCAGCAAACGGAATAATTGACTTGACGACAAACCGGCGCTCACGGCAGCAGCTAGTGATCCAGAGAGCCATGCCGTGCGTTCAGGTGAAGCCCGAGCCCGAATCAACCACAACCACTGGGCTTAGCGTGTCAAGAGTGGGTGAATGTGAAGTGAACGAGAGAGATTACTGCAGCACAGGGCCATTAGAGGACACACAAAAAGACAGAGACACAGAGGTTAAAAGCCCACTGAACAACATAACTCTGCCTTGTGCTGACCCTTCATTCTGCAGTGCTACACCTCTACTATCTCAACCAATCACATGCAGCCTTTCTACCCCCCTGGCCAGCATCTCCGTGAAGAAGACAGAGCCAGGTACTGGTACGCCTTGTAATGTGATCGTCAACGGCAGCTGCAACATGCAGCCACTAGAACCCACAGTCCGGACACCCCCTCCAGAACAGCGCCCTTCTGTGGAAATGAACCGAAGGACAGCCACAATCTGTGATGAGCCAACTGAGGGAGAGGACCTGAAGGAAAACAGCTGCTCAGCCATTGAGAGAACCTTATCCGAGCAGGCTGTAGCACCTGGGCGTGCCGGAGAGGAAAAGTCCCAAGAGGCAGAGGATGCCGCATCTGGAGCAGATCATGCATACGCCTTGCCCCTCATGCCTAAACCGGGCTGCGTCATTCAGCCTGTGCCAAAACCAGCAGATAAGACAGCGGCCATATTGCCGTGCGGCTTGGAAGCTCCGTTATCGGCAGCGGGGGCAGCAGACATGGAGCCGCCGTTGAAAAGGAGGTGCTTGCGCATCCGCAATCAGAACAAGTGAAGAGTGAGAAAGCTAGCAGGTCAATCACTTCATAATTTTTGGTCGACTTTAATCTCAGGCTAACTTTTAACTTGTGTGGTAGAAAAGTAGAACGGTAGGAAGCCAAAAATGGCAACCAGGGGTCGATTGGAAAGGAAATAAGTGGCAAATTTCTAACTGTGCCAGTGTGGTTGGTCAGAATTTTCAGTTCAGTCCAAAAATTTTCATTGAAATTTCATAATTACCTTTGAACTTGGACGTAGATTTGGTATGGAAGGGGCTGCTGAATATTAGACTGTAAAATCCATTGTGTGATTCCTAGAATATGGTTTAATTTTTCTTTTTCTGCTCTCTCTCTCTCTCTCTCTGATAGACACTTACATCTCACCAAAGGGACAAGAGCGCAGCACTGCAGCACATCCCACCAGTCCACCAACCAACATGTCAACACCTGCCTCTGCTCCTCCATAACCTTCTCTACAAGCTCGGTCATGTCTCGGATAGATAAATAATTGCACTTCCTACCAACATCATCCCGGAACAGACTGATCCTTTGGATTCCTTCGAGGGACGAATTTTTCGATTGACCTTTCAACTTCCGACTTTTCACCGTCCTCTGTTTCTCATCACTGTTTGGTAATAATCTATCTACACGGACGTGTCTCCCTCTACAGGTCTGGTGTAGCGCTGCAGTGCTAAGGATTGTAATGTACATAAGAGGGCCAAAACATGGGTGATTAAGCCAAAACAGCAATCATGAGAGGTCCAGTGGACTGCCAATGAAACATGCAAAAGATGGACAGGACCAGCTCCTGAACAGGCCCGGAAGCGGGCCTTAAACATGGCCTTAAACGCGAGGCCTGCCACTCAGATGTGCCCACAGATGACAGACAAGTATTTTTTGTTTAGTTTCAGTGTTCAGACAAGACAAGTCTGCGTTTGTCTATATGAGGAGAAAGAGAAAGAGCTGGAACTCTGGGATGCCAGTGGTGTGACACTTTAGATGGATAGAGTGCCAAGAAAGTAATGAAAAATGGTCACTGTGGTCACATCCTTTTGTGACATCTCTTTTTTTTTTTTTTTTTTTACTTCTTTCTTTGGCACCACCAGCAAAACACTGAAATGTTTCAACATGTCCTTTCTGGCCACCAGAATACTCCCCCTGCTGGATGAGAAAGAAACGGACACAGAATGATAAAATGTAAAATAAAGAAACGATTGCAGTGCTAACGAAGAGTAGTATTTATAGACAGTTTGGTGGTTGCCAGTTATAGTGGTGTTTAAAAGGGAAGGATGTGCAATGTAACTCTCACTGAGGCATGGACGACAGGGTAGAAACGTTCAACCAGAAAAGTTCAACCAGGACTCTCAGCATCCAGCCTCCAACCTGAACCCGGAGATAAGCAGATCGATCTACATGCCAATCACTATTTTACAATATGGGCATGAAATGAGACATGCATAGTGGTGCTCCAGGGTGTGCTGGAGTCCCGCATAGTGGTGATTTCTCTGTTAAACCTGATAATTGAGTTCAGTCGGGTGTCTTTTGTAACAGGGAATCAACAAGCTGTGCCGGACTCCGGTCTTCACCCTTCTACTACTCTATGGGAATAGCTCGGTAAATCATGTCATTATTTATGTTAGCCAAACGAGTCCATGTGAATCCATAGGCCTGTTGCTGAAATCTAATATTCAGTTCAGTCACACCAATCAACCTCAATCGATCACTCACTGGTTAAACCGTTCGGCGTGACGGCCGAGCAGAGGTCCGGGTTTACTGAGGTCCGTCTTTTTTGGTGTCACGTATAAGTTATTATCCTGTTATCGCTTACTCTCTGTTTTGTTGAGTGGCCATGATTTTGCCCATCCCAAGCAGACATTTTTGTTTTCTGGTTCCTCAGGTTGATCAAATGTGTGGATTAGACATGCTGTGGTTTGGCAGAAACAGACCAGCAAAGTTAACATTTAAACTTACAACACGGTGATCTCTAGATCTGTAAGAGTATAACTCAAAAGGCTGAACTGTGTGTGTGTGTGTGTGTGTGTGTGTGTGTGTGTGTGAGGTTCAGGTCTTGCCAAGAACCTGAGGCATTTCAGTCCGTTTAGTTTTCCTAAGTCATTACGAAAGAAAAACATGGCTGTCAAAAAAGGGGGCATGAAACGATGTGAGAACTCGCAGAGGAAATCGTATATCATTTTGGGGGTGTCAGAAAAAGTCAAGGTCGTTCGGAGATTTTCCCCAAGCCGGCGGCACTGCGTTGTAACATCACACTAAAATATCATCTCCCATTTAGCCAAGAGCTCGGGTTCCTGAACTGGTTTGGTGTTTACGTTTCAGATTTTCCCTCTCTCTCAGCAGCGCAGCGTCTTCTTCTGTAATTTCTATGTTTGGTTTAATCCGAAATCTTTTTCAAGCACTTTTTTTTCTTCTTCCATTCTCTTTCTGTCCCTCCATCCTTACTTGTAAGGTGACTGTGGAGTTGCACTGGCTTGTTCTTTTCTTTTCTTTTCTTTTTTGTGAAAGGAGGTACACGGTAGTATTTCACCTACACACACGTTTTCCGGTAGAACCGAACTTGTGGGGACCGAAAGGTTCTCATAAGCACAATAATGATAATGAGGATTCACTTTGAGATAAAACTGAGACACATATATAAATCTCACAAGCCACACACACACACACACACACACACACACATACAGAGTAGTTTCCAAACCACAGAACTTTTTACAGTCTCAATGCATTTCCCCTTACGTTGGGCAGAACTTTTTCTCTGGTCCTCATGAGGTTAGTGTGTGAATGGGATGCTGTTAACAGGAATACAAAAACACACAAACAGCTCGACTCTCTCATACGAGGTTCATTTTCACTACATAACTCCCAAGAAATTCTGAAAAAGAGACACATTCATTATGAATCTGATTTTTAAATCAATTTTCACTTTTCTTTTGACGTCATCGAAAACGCTCCAACCGACACACGCTATTTACGTTACCTTTTTTTTTCTCTTTCTTTTCTCATTCCGTACACCAAATCCATTACCGGGAAACATTTTACTAAACTGACTACAGATCTGTAAAAAAAATAAAAAATCACAAAAAATCTGCACTCATAATTACTAGACATACACGCCCAAACACTCCAGCACCTCTCGGATAACGCTGAAAACTGAAATACTGTATATTTTCCATCCGACCCCATCTTGTTTGTGTGTGTGTGTGTTTGTGTGTGTGTGTGACCTTGCTGTTGTAACCTGATTCATGCAGACTGGACAGATATAACTCTGAAACTGAACCCCGCTGTAGTGTCTGTGGTTTCATGCAGACAAGACAATGACACCAGCAAAAAAAAAAGTGTGTGTGTGTGTGTTTTATAACGGCGAGCGCTGTCCTTGATAAGCAAGAACAGCAAGAAAATAAAAGGCTTCAAGGAAAGATTTGCTGCACTGTGGGCTAATCGACAAATCCAAACAAACCAAAGTGTGTTACATAAGAAACCGCTTCTATTGTGTTGTTAAAAGCCACTTACGTCCTTTCTGTGGCTTTATGCTCATAAATTACATAGAATGCCCAAAACCCGTCCAACTGAAATAAAAAAAATAACAATACTGTTGTTTTAACAGCATTTACACCTATAAACGGTGCCAAGGTTTTCAAACCAGTGCTAATATGCTCCCATGAAACAGAATTCTGTCTCAAATCTGAATGCATGTCTTACTGCTAGCTAGCTACAGTACAGTATCTTCGATCTTAGCCTGGATTTTCTGTCTTACAACAGTGGTTCACTTCTGAACAGGTTAGTTCGCCATGGTGACACCGCACCATTAACCCTGGACCCGTTCTTCGTACATGGGGACTAAATTAGCTGGATTGGATCGTCGTCGATTTGACGCGATCCTGGATTTGTCCGTTGTTCGACGCCGTTGTCGGATCTTGTTACCGAGACAACGAGCCTGTTTAGGCGGTTTGGATTTCGGCTACGCAAGAAAGTCTTTCTTTGAAAAACGTACCGATTAGGAGCCAGAAACGTTTACGCTTTTACTGTACGTCCACTTGTTTGGAGATTATTTATAGCCTGATTGTGTAAAGCCGGGTCCACGAGGGAAAGTCGTCAGTGGGCGTCGTGCTATAAGTTAACCACGTTTGCATGTGTTAGGTTTGGTTAAGTTTGCAAGACCGTAGCAGCTCAAAAAACAAAAGTACAGTTGGAGAATCTGGTGCTTTTTTTCCATGGCAAAAAAAAAAAAAAAAAAATCAGCAATGTTTACAAGAAGACATTGTAAACAACCAACAACCAACCGTGGACTCTTCCTGTAGCCTGATTTAGCAAATATGAAACAGTAATCTGAACTGAAATACAATAAATTGTGTTTAAACCAAGAGGACGGGTGTGAAGTGCCATTTTAGACACTGTCTTTCTGTCCCTCCATCCTTACTTCTAAGATGAACATGCAGTTGCATTGGCTATTTACTTATTTATTTATTTTTGAACGGAGGTACACGGTTGTCATTCGCCTCCACACACACGTTTTCTGGTAGAACTGAACTTGTGGGGACCAGAAGGTTCTCATAAGCACAGAGATCGCGGCATCGCTGACGGGCCAAAATGTGATCAGACAACATGAAGTGCCATTTTAGATTAGACGCTAATGATCTGGAAAATTGATGCAACTTTTTATTAGGAGATGAGTCCTATACTTGACTTATTGTCGAGAACGTACGCTCGTTTAAACTGTAACCAAAAATGATGCATACTATACAAAAGTTTAGTTTTTTTCTCCTGACTCGGAACCGAGTTCACACAGAGGCCACGAAACTATTTTTTTTACCCACCTAATTGTGTTTAAAAGCCAAAAAGCCGGTCTCATGCTGCAGGTGCCAACGTGTCAGTCAGCAGGTGGAATAACATTTGGGTTTGAATTTTTCCCCAAATCGTTCAGGAAATGTATTGTGTAATCAGCGAGACAGCCTGGTGATGTGCCACACATACAGTAAGGCGAGTCAGAGAAAGGGCAGATCTACCCTGTAAAGCTTTCACTGCGTCCAGGCATGTGCCGATAATCAGTTACAGGATATATTACAATATTCAGGATATTACATGATCAGTTACAAAATGTCAGCATTAAACATTGCTGCTGTTATTATAAGCAACGAGTCATTTTTAAAGTGAAATAATAATATTTTGAGCCGTGATAAAACGTTAGCCGGTTATCACGAAAGACAAAATGTAACGTCGGCGCATGCCTAATCATGTCTCGGATGTCGTACTGGATTTTTTTTTGTGCGTGAGCGTGAGAGAGCTCTGCATATTCGTAAGGTTGGATGTGATTGCACTATATTGATTAATCAGGTCTGGACTCTGTTTTATCCTAAATTTATGGGGCATCGTGGGTTCTGCAGACCCGACGTCATACAATCGTTCTATTCGACCTCACCTAGAAATCACCAACAGCCAGAATTATGCAACGATCGATTCTTACTTACTTACAAAAAAAATGTAAACAAATTGCGATTTTTAACCTTGTTCAAACTTTTCGCAGGTGAAAAAAAGCTGCCTTAACTGTCGCTTCTGCACTCCAGCAGTCTGATGTGAAAAATTGTCCACTTTGTAAAAAAAAAAAAAAAAAAAAACAACACCAGGAAAAAAAAAAACAATATTAAAAAAAATCATGCTTGTGTTGATGTACATATTGCTTTTTTTTCTCTGTGACTCGTTTGTGATAGGTGATTCACAAACGAGTCGAATCGACTCTTAAGTGAATCCGATGAATCGATTTGCAAACGTAGGACTAATCAAAAGATTTTTTTTTTTCTTACACGCACCAAAAACGAACCCGTTCTGTTACAGTTTGTGGTTGTACGTTGTAGCTGCTCAGTAGCGAATCAAACGAATCGTAGCTCGAATCAAAAACATTTTGACTCTGTATTTCACATCATCTGCCCTCATGTTCCCTCTGCCCTTGTAAATGGTACTCGCAGAACATTTTATAGTATTATTTATTAACGACAAGTGTTTGCATTTGCAAATAAATAAAAAGAAGTAACGTGGCTCTTTGAACAGGGTAGCCTGAAGAGTGGCATTCAGCCCACGTTTATTAATTTCTTTTCTAAATTAAGAAAGGAAACCGCAGGAATAATAATGATAATGATCTTTTTGTCTTTTTATTATGAAATTGTTATAAAAAAAAAAAAAAAAACTTGTTGCCAAGATTGCTTTTAAAAACAAATGTATCTTTTTTTGTCTTGTAACAGTATTTGTTTTTGAACCGAATAAATAGAGGCAAACGCAATTCTTTTTTCATCTCGCTCTGCAGTGTCCTTCATGTGTTTCTTTGGGTTTGGGTTTTTCTCCACTTGCTTGAATCTTACAAATCTACAGAACACTGATTCAGTTTCCAGACGAGCCAGCTTTATGGTTTAGCTGTAACGTTTGTGCGTTTTGACCACTTGCTACCGCGATGACACCAGAAAACTACGCTTTTCTGCTTTTTCAGCTAAAGCGGTGGTCAGACCAAACATGAATACAAGTGTAAAAGCTAAGTCACTGAAGGGGAAAGGACGCGACTTGTTTCTGAAAGTGGTTACTTACCTTTCATCTTGTTGCATTACTTACTTTGAGCATTAAGTAGTCGACGATTAAGGTGCATTCAAACTGTCGGGATTTTAATGCCTCTGATCAGTTCTAGCATAAGTACAAACCTAAAGGTTTAGCACCTAGCTAACTAGCAACTATCCAGTGAGCCGACATGCACAATATGTCAAATATGCTAATTTGAAACTTGTTTTCAATTGCAAAACTATCAGTTGGAAACCTTTATGTATTTGAATGATTTATTTACACAAACTATATGATAAATAAATACATTCGTTAAAAAAAAGGTTGTATATTTCCAGGAAGTAGTGAGCAGTAAGTAATTACCTTTGTAGTTACCTTGGAGTGTAAAGGGAGAAAAAATTGGCTACACGTAAACGCCAGGTTAAGCAAATGAAATGTTGTAGCATGGATTTTTTTTTTTTTTTTAAGATATTACATATAAATTGTCAAAATATTGTCTGAATGTATTGATTTAAAAATGTTGTTAAAGCCAAAGCAGATTCAAAATTGTAACAGCGTTAACGGTTCTGATTGGCCAAGTCATATATATATGTTAGCACACTACCTAGCTCCTTTAAGGTATTTTATATATATCGCACAAGCAAGAGTGCGGTTATACTGAATATCGGCACGGCTCTCATTCGCCACAGGGCGATATTCAGTATAAGCGCACGACTGTGTTGCTTTCACACAACCTTTTTAGAAACAGGAAAGTCATATACAGTAACTGACATCTCAGACACGATGCGGCCAAATGTTCTTCTCCGCCAGTGGAAATAGATCCCAAAAAAGCCGCGCTCACTTTATAGAACGTCGGCTAGCTTGCTAGCTAGTTCGCAATGATTTCGCAGTGATTTAACCTTTTTTTTTTCCTATTCGTCTTTCCTATTTTAAGCCGAAAGTTATATTCCTGAAAAGTATCGTTTGCCATGCCCGCTGTTGATGTCGCTAACGCTACTGTTCGAACTACAGAGTGGGATTTTACGTAGCGAACAGGGATGAGCGTAGTGATACGCAGTCCCAGTGTGGGTATCGGAAATATAGGCCAATCAAATTAGTGGACCGGAACTAACTGCTGTATAAAAGAAAAAAAAAACTTATAATACTAAGGATTCAGTAGATTGTTTTCATTGCCTACCACACAAGCATTTCAAATAGCTAAACCTTCTTTATATATTTGAAGTTATATATATATATATATATATATATATATATATATATATATATATATATATATATATATATATATATATATATAACTATATTTATATAGTAAATAAATATATAAAATATATAACTATATTTATAAATATCTATCCTATATTTCCTTCAACTAGTACAAGCACTAAGTAATTAGCTTTGTAGCTAACATGGAGAGTAAAGGGGGGATTTTAACCTGGCTACACATAAATGCCAGGTTAAGCAAATGAAATGTTTCCTAGATGCGTGTGGGTTTTTTTTGTTTGTTTGTTTGTTTGTTTGTTTTTTAAAGATATTACATATAAATCGTCTAAGTATTGTCTCTAAACTGTATGTACTGAGGTAAAAATGTCGTTAAAGCCAAAGTGGATTCAAACGGTAACGGTTTGAACGGTTCAGATGGGTCGTGTATAAGGTACTAGTAGCTAGTGTGCTAAAATTTAGATTGGCAACAAGCCAATTTGGAACACAGCACATTATGTGAGCCTTTCATATATAAGAAATGTTAAAGCTGTCAAGCAGTGGTGCTGTTCGAATAACTAACATAGTCCCAACTCAAATAAATAAATAAATAAATAAATAAACAGAAAATGCATTGAATTCCACACACTTGGCAACCCGCCGAAGCAACGGATGCCGCGGTGGGTCAAAAAGACCTCGCTGACGTGAGCGGAAGAGGTTTTGCACGCTTCCGCATATTTGCAGATCCGGTGCCAGGTGATATTTTATAGGAGTTTAATCGGTGTTTGTGTGTCCGTGTGGCCGAGCACAGGGACAGGATGGACGACGACTTGCTGCTGCTGCATTTCGCCAATTTTAGCACGTTATTCGTGTGCATGGTGCTGAAACTTCCCCAGATTGTGGTGCTGATGAGGGCGAAGACGACCACCGGAGTGAGTCTGAACAGCCTGCTGCTCGAGCTTACCGGGTAAGATCCTTTAAAAATCTCATTCATACCTGTCCAATTACATTTGCGTTGGGAATTCTGCAACATTAGGACCTTTTCTGCCACCAGGCTTCATTGACTGTATTAAAAAGCATCCTTATCATCAAACACACAATACTGTACTGATTAAAGGATCAATCCACCCTGAACCTTCAGCATGTTCATACTGAAATATTTGTGATGTGTTCAGTGGTCCTGGTGCTGATCTGTGACTCGGTGCTGTATTTTTCCCGTTATTTCTATGAGAAGTCAGTAGAACAAATCAGCAGTCTCATTAAACATAACTGGTAACAGACTGTTTTTGCTCCTGGAAACCAAACGGCAACCGTTTCTTTTCTCAATCAGCGTTGTCCAGCGACGATCAGAGATATCCAGTGTAGAAGTTTTCATCGTTGGACCGAACGTCAAAAGTCCCAGAATGCAGTGCGATTCAAGATAACGTTGACCGTGAAATACTAGTACGAAAGTTGAAGCTTTGGACTACAGGACTAAAGCACCGCTGCATCGCTCTCCACTATCCACTATCAGCAGTTAGTCGCGTGGCATTGCGGGTAATCTAGGAAGCCGTTATCCGTTTAGAGTAACGACACAAAAACAAATAATAAAACCCTCAGGAATTCATCACAAAATAAATCTCCGACGCCACTGGAGGTGGTAAACTTATACATATTTTAATGATTAGGTAGCGTACGCTTGCCGTGTTAGTCAGGTTTATAGTTTCTCATTTCTTTTCTGGATGTTTTAACCCATGCTTTGATTCGGAAGCCAGGAGGAAATTTATTGCAGTGCAAAGAAAAACACCACAAAACTTCCTGTTCTGGGCTTTCACACTTTCACTCTACACCCTAGTTTTTCCATCCTGTCATGTACACAAAAAAACCCACAAACATCAGATGCAGAGTTCTGGGTTCTGATTGGTCAGAAGGGGTTGATTTAATTTTCTATAACCGCAGCTCTGACAGTAGCGCGGGTTTATGTTAACGCGCTCGTCCTGATACATGATCGTTTCTATAGCGACAGCGTATTCATGGGAACTCGTACACTGTACGCTCCACTAACGGATTAAGAAATGTGTGTAAAGATTGATATGGTGATTTATTTATTTATTTGTTTGTTTGTTTATTTCCCTGTAAGGAGATGTTTATTTAACATTTATACACTGAGTCTCTTTAGATGTTCTGGCCACTTCCGGACCGAGGAGTTTACACTTTTTTTTTTTTTTTTTCCCCTGTAACATGACAATCTCTCTCTCTCTCTCTCTCTCTCTCTCTCTCTCTCTCTCTCTCTCTCTCTCTCTCTCTCTCTCTCCGCAGGTTTATAGTGTTCGTCTCCTATCAGATGTACTACGATTATCCTCCTCCTACGTACCTGGAGTATCCCATCCTCATCGCGCAAGGTGAGAACGCAAACGCGCGCTTTAATAAACGAGTTTTTATGACGCTACACCGGAGGCTATAAGCGAGAAGATATTTGCTGGGCTGTTTCGTTTAAACTATAAAGACCGAAGAATAACTTTGGCGTTAAACTTTGAAGACCCATGTACTGAAGTGGAACTCTCTTTGTGTTTGCGTTGCAGATGTGATCCTGCTGATTCTCATCCTGCACTATAATAGAAACATGAAGCACATTCTCATCTATGCAGCTGTGTATCCTTAAACACACACACACACACACACACACACACACACTCTCTCTCTCTGCATACATACATACGCCTATAGTCTTCCCCTCAAATACAAACATCAGTGTATGACCCTGGAATGAATAGGTGCTTTCAGCTCTCAGAACTGACCCACCGGAAGCTCCGCCCCCTTCCCCTCTAATCTCGTATTAATTGTCATCAAGTTTGCGTCACGTCCGGTCGTAGTAGAGGAAGACGCACGCTTCCAAAGCGTGAGATTTGTAACGGTTCCTCGTTCCGATTAGCGCCGTCACGTGTTCTCAACACACTGTCGCTGCTTTGACTCTTTAACTGGACTTTGTCAGGTTTGTAGGCGGATGGAAACTGCTCACCGTGGAGAAATGGATCATCGACATGGCCATGGTGAGAACATCCGCTAACATCTGTCCAGACCTGATAGATATAAGCGTTTTCCCAAGACCTAAATCAGTCCGTACAGGATTTCGTAGAATTTTTTATTTATTTATTTTTTTGTGATTGTTGCGGCCAAAAATGTTTGATTTTCCTGCGGCTTTTTTCAAAATCTGTGAAGCGAGTTTTTTGTGCAGAAAAGCGCTCTTTCGCAGTGATGTTTTAGCTTTTAGCTGTACTCACGTTCGACATGACGTCACATCACGTGATGACGTCACATGACGAATCTCGGGCCTGCAGAAAATCTGCAGTATCTTTTTCTTTCTTTCTTTCTTTCTTTCTTTCTTTCTTTCTTTCTTTTTTTTTTAATTGCATGCTCATCCGAATATCGCGGCGTTTCCTTGATTCTCGCGTTAATTTCTGCAGTCGCACGATCGCAAAATCCTGGAGGGACTGATAAACTGTTGTTAAGTGATATTTTACAGCGAATATGATTCTTTTAGGTGAACGTAGCAGGGGTTTGAGCTAAAACAGGGTCTCAGTCTCTCCCTCAAATAAACCGCAGAGACTCACAAAATGTTCAAAGGAAGTTACGACCAGCTCCAGAATTATTGGCGCCCTTGGTATATGTGGTGAGAAAAGAAGGTGGTGTGAGTTAGCTTAATGTCACACTGAGAATATGAGAGAAAATAAACTCATAAACTATATTATTTAACAAAACCAAAAAGCCAGTCGCAGTTATTGGCACCTGGTGAAGTACCAGGAGATTTTAATTGAAATTGTAGCTGCCTCTGCCAGGAGGTCACAACGGGATTTTTTCATAACCTTACCTATCGTTACCAAAGGTGCCAATAATTCTGCACATATAAGTTAGGCTGACTCTAACATGACGGTGAATACACGCAGTTGTGACGAGTGAGATTTTCTCTCCACCTTACCTTCATCATCTTTTCGCTCTGTGTGTGTGTGTGTGTGTGTGTGTGTGTGTGTGTTTTTGCAGAGTGTGTGTACGCTTATCAGTGCAGGCAGTAAACTCCTGCAGCTTCAGTGTCTGTGGAGATCCAAAGACTCGGCGCAGGTCAGCACTTTAACCTGGGCGTTAGCGTCGTACACGTGTATGGGTGAGTCCGACACTTTTCCATTTATCATCGTTCATCCGTTTCTGATCTAAAAGTCTAATATATTCTTGTAAAAAAACCAAACAATGATAAGTGTAAAAGTTAATCGGAACAATTTGGTGGAAAAATATCTGACCGTATGAGCTTGTGATTTATCCAGCGAGGATCTTCACTACGATGGTGACTACCGGAGACCCGCAGGGTGAGTTGGACATTGTAAGGCTGCTCTCACTCTTGGTGTTTTTACGTACTAGTGTACGTTTTATATACGTTACAGAAATATGGTGGGGGGTGGCACATCACTAACTTGACACCTAACTTCTTAATAACTTTTCCTCCAAACTTCCTGGGAACCTCATTACATTCCATAATGTCATGGACTCCATGAAGTATCAGGATATTTTTACTGACTATAATCTGGCTACCTCTGCCAAGAAGTTACAGCTGGATCATGCATATTTTTCAAAAACTTCTTGTTAGAAAGCCAACGTGAGGACATTGACATTTTAGGAGTAGGAGTTTTATTGGAGTTACAAGGTGGACGTCAGGGTATATTTATCAATTAATTTTTTTCATCAGTACAAAAACACCAAACGTGAAAGCTGCTATTATTATTATTATTATTATTATTATTATTATTATTACTATAATTCGTAACGAGTCTTTTCATGTCCTCTCGTCTCCCTCCTCGTAGTTCTGATCCGCTTCGTGGCCATGACCGTTCTGAACATGTGGGTGACGGCCACGGTGATCTACTACAAACCCAGCGCCAAGAAACGTGACTGAGAGCCTGAGTGATTCCGACATCACTTCCTGTCACACAGGAACATCGTTCGCTTGGGTTTGAAGTTAGAACGTGTGAGTGAGTGTGAGCGAGTGATTTGAAATATATGCAGCGTACCAAGGACCAGCACTCTTAACTGAACCACGCACACGGTGGAGCTGATTGGTTAGTTCCGTGCCTGTTAATAGTTTCTTTTTTTTTTAAAAATGCTATATGGATAATATTTTATAGTTACTGATCACCTTTAACTCTTCTTGACTCAGGGTTCCGGTATATTCTCTCTTTTCACTTTAGTATTGCCTTACAGCAGTGTTTGGACGAATGACACCCAGTAACACATCATTATGAGCGGATTAACGCTTCTCTAGCAGTGGCGTTTAAAGACGTGTAATAAATACCTAGGAAATATGAGTATTAATGATCTCTAATGTGTCACCACACACTTCTGAAACATTCCCATTAAACCTTTGGGACCTTTCCTCAAAATTTTTTTAGGAATTTCTTTCATTTTTAACACTTCTGTTAATGTTTACTAGCCTTGTATTGGAAGCGGAAGGAGTAGAGTTGACGTTTTTTAAAAGTATCTGGATCAAATTTCTATAAATACAAAGTGTTTACATTTACAGTGGAAGGATGTGCACAATACAGTTATTAATTTAAAAAAAATCTTTCATATCCAAGTGTTATGTATGTACTGTATTGAAATGAGCTTTGTTTTCCAGACAGGGTCTTTATAAATAAACAAATTATTATATCCAAAGAAGGAGTGGGTCATTAATTCAGTGTTTATTCCTGCCCTTTCTCTTCGTGTGTGGTTTCACTTCTTCATAAACATGTAACTATGGGATGGACCGGGTTCTCCGTCTCCTGCTGAGAAGCAGCTGTCATTAACATGCAATTCGAACCCACACTTGCAATCATGCATTCAGGCGTTACCATTGGTCGAACCCTGCATGCTCCCTCAGACATTAAGTTCATCATCATCATCATCATGGACCTCATCCAAAAGTCCAATGCCCGTCCTCAAGACCCACATCCAGAAGCCTGAAAAGAAGAGTGCCATGCTTTAGCCTACAATTGGGGGTTTCAGTTGTGATGGTTATGATATGTGTTGGGCGGGGTTTTGGTTAGGATATGTATTGGGCGGGGTTTTGGTTAGGATATGTATTGGGCGGGGTTTTGGTTAGGATATGTATTGGGTGGGGTTTTGATTAGGATGATATGTGTTGGGTGGGGTTTTGATTAGGACGATATGTATTGGGTGGGGTTTTGATTAGGACGATATGTATTGGGTGGGGTTTTGATTAGGATGATATGTGTTGGGTGGGGTTTTGGTTAGGATATGTATTGGGCGGGGTTTTGGTTATGATATGTGTTGGGTGGGGTTTTGGTTAGGATGATATGTGTTGGGTGGGCTTTTGATTAGGATGATATGTGTTGGGTGGGGTTTTGGTTAGGATATGTATTGGGTGGGGTTTTGATTAGGATGATATGTGTTGGGTGGGGTTTTGATTAGGATATGTATTGGGTGGGGTTTTGGTTAGGACGACATGTATTGGGTGGGGTTTTGGTTAGGACGACATGTATTGGGCGGGGTTTTGGTTAGGACGACATGTATTGGGCGGGGTTTTGGTTAGGACGACATGTATTGGGCGGGGTTTTGGTTAGGACGACATGTATTGGGCGGGGTTTTGGTTAGGACGACATGTATTGGGCGGGGTTTTGGTTAGGATGGTATGTATTGGGTGGGGTTTTGGTTATGATACGTATTTGGCGGGGTTTTGGTTATGATGTAACCGTTTATGATGTATTGGGAGGTGTTTCTCTGTGATGTATTGGCTATGACGTGGGAGAGGTTTCGGTTGTGATCTAGTCTCTAATGTAAAGTATCGGGAGAGGTTTCTGCGGCGATGTAATGTATCGGTGGGGATTTACATTTTAACGTAAAAACTGTCCAATTGGAGCAATGCATTCTGGGTAATTTGTGCTCCTGACATCTATATAATATAGAGGGATATTTATGCTCTTTGTTTGCACTTCCTGGGTCCCATTTCAGATTTTCTTTCTGCATGAATCATGGTATAAATGAATCGGCATCTTTCATAGTGCAGTCTTGTTTGCGACAGGTGGCTTACAGAGAAAGACAAACCCCCCTAAAAAAAAGACTCCTTGTAAGTGGCACTGTGGCTTGGTAGTGCTGGTCTACAGCTAGAAGCATTGGGAGAACAGGGTTTGAGACTAGCTGATGGTGCTCTGCAGGTTAGTCTCAGTGCTGTTTTTGTGGATTTTATCTTTAGCTGTACACCTCCACCTGTACAGAGAGACCCAGAAAAAAACTCTTATTACTCTTTTCCCTCACCTGAACCAGGACTAAAACCTAGGTAAAAATTGCTGCATCCTCATGAAGTGATGCATGATGACAAAGGTCCAACACCCTGATTATCTTTTTGTCTGTTGATGGTGTAGTGGTTAAAGTTTGTGCCAATGATGGCCCTCCAGACAGTGTAGGTTCTCTTCTACATTTTGGCTGGTTTAATAGTTAATATCTCTGCATCCTCATGACGTGATTTATGATGACAAAAGTCCAACACACGTGTGGTATTTATGTCGCTTGGTGGTGTAGTGGTTGGAGTTCATGGCAATGATGGTGTTCCAGAAGGTGTGGCTTCTCTTCTACCCTTTGGAAGGTTTAAGACAAAAAAAATTCTTGCTGCCTCATGAAGTGATTTATGATGACAAAACTCCAGCAGATGTTTGGTATTTTCGTCTATTGCTGGTGTACAGGTTAGAGTTCACGTCTATGATGGTGTTCCAGAGACTGTTGGTTCTTGGCTGTCTTTTGGACGCTCTAAGACAAAAAAAAATAAAAAAATTGCTGCATCCTCATGAAGTGATTTATGATGACAAAAGTCCAACAAGGTTTCTGTCCTGTAGTGGTTAGAGTACATTGTAATGAGCGTGTTCCAGAAAGTGTGGGTTCTCTTCTACCTTTTGGGAGATTTAGGACAAAAAATGATGAGAAATCTCCAACACACATGTGGCATTTCTGTCCTTTGGTGGTGTAGTGGTTAGAGTTCATGGCAATGATGGTCTTCCAGATGGTGTAGGTTCTCTTCTGTGTTTTGGCTGCTTTAAGACTTAAAATCTCTGCAGCCTCATGAAGTGATTTATGATGACAAATGTCCAACACACGGGTGGTATTTATGTCTGTTGCTGGTGTAGTGGTTAGAGTTCGTGTTAATGATGGCCTTCCAGAAGTTGTGGGTTCTTGGCTGTCTTTTGGCTGGTCTAAGACTAAAAATTGCTCAGTCCTCATGAAGTTATTTACGATGACAAAAGTCCAACAGACGTTTAGCATTTCTGTCCGTTGATGGTGTAGTGGTTAGATTTCATGCCAATGGTGGTGTTCCTGAAGGTGTGGGTTCTCTTTTACCTTTTGGAAGGTTTAAGACCTGAAATCTCTGCATCTTCATGAAGTGATTTATGATGACAAAAGTCCAACTCACGGATGACCTTCCTGTTGCTCGGTGGTGTAGTGGTTAGTGTTCATGTTTGTGATGGCCTTCCAGAAGGTGTGGGTTTTCCTCTATCTCTTGGAAGGTTTAAGACAAAAAATTCATGAAGTGATTTATAATGAGAAAAGTCCAACACGTGTGTAGTCTCTGTCCTTGATGGTGTAGTGGTGAGAGTTTGTGGCAATGATGGCCTTCCAGAAGGTGTGGCTTCTCTTCTACCTTTTGGAAGGTTTAAGACAAAAAATTCTTGCTGCCTCATGAAGTGATTTATGATGACAAAACTCCAACAGATGGTTAGCATTTCGGTTCTTTGATGGTGTAGTGGCTGGAGTTCATGTTTTTGATGGTGTTCCAGAGGGTGTTGGTTCTCACCTGTCTTTTGGATGCGCTAAGACAAAAAATTGCTGCAGCCTCATGAAGTGACTTATGATGGCAAAAGTCCAACATAGGTGTACTGATTTTGTCCGTTTGTGGTGTAGTGGTTAGAGTTCATGCTGGTGATGGTCTTTCAGGAAGTGTGGGTTTTTCTCTACCTTTTGGCTGGTTTAAGACAAAAAAAACTTTTGCACCCTCATGAAGTGATTTATGATGACAAAAGTCCAACACACGTGCGGTATTTCTGCTCCTTTGTGGTGTAGTGGTTAGAGTTCATGTCAGTGATGAATATGGTATGCCAGAATTGGTGGGTTCTTGGCTGTCTTTTGGCTGATTTAAGACATAAAATCTCTGCGTCCTCATGATTTATGATGACAAAAGTCCAACACATGTATGAATTTTCTGTGACTTGATGGTGTAGTGGTTACAGTTCATCACTGAGCTAGCCTTCCAGAAGGTGTGGGTTCTCCTCTACCTTTTGGAAGGTTTAAGGCATAAAATTCATGATGTAGTGATTTATAATGAGAAAAGTCCAACACACGTGTGTAGTTTCTGTCCTTGATGGTGTAGTGGTTAGAGATCATGCCAATGATGGCCTTCCAGAAGGTATAGTTTCACTTCTACATTTTGGCTGGTTTAATGCAGCCTCATGAAGTGATTTATGATGACAAAACTCCAACACACGTGTGGTCTTTATGTCAGTTGCTGGTGTAGTGGTTAAAGTTCACGCCAATGTTGGTTTTCCAGAAGGTGTGGGTTCTTGGCTGTCTTTTGGCTGGTCTAAGACTAAAAATCTCTGCGTCCTCATGACGTTATTTACGATCACAAAAGTCTAACAGACATTAGCTGAGTCTGTCCATTGGTGGTGTAGTGGTTAGAGTTCTTGCCAATGATGGTGTTCAAGAAATTGTGGGTTCTCTTCTGCTTTTTTGAAGGTTTAAGACAAAAAATTCATGATGCCGCATGAAGTGATTTATAATGAGAAAAAGGTGTAGGTTCTCGTCTACCTTTTGGAAGGTTTAAGACTAAAAATTGCTGCATCCTTGTGAAGTGATTTACGATGACAAAAGCCCAACACGTCTTTAGCTTCTGTCCCTTGGTGGTGTAGTGGTTAAAGTTCATGACAATGATGGTGTGCTAGAAAGTGTAAGTTCACTTCTATGTTTTGGCTAGTTTAATAAAATCTCAAAAGTCGAAGTGCTGTGGAAGTATGAAGGTGTGATGGATAGAGGGAGTTGTGTGTGGGCTGTGTGGTTCAGTTGGCTAAGTGGCCACCTTCTGTGGAGTAGAAGGTGCTTGGATCAAACCCCAAATGGAGTGCTTGGTTGGAGATTGAGAGCTTAGAGGTGGAGTAGTGTGGGTGGTTCAATAGAAGGTGTAGGTTGGGAAATAGGTGGAGGAACAGGCTTGAGGGGGTGGATGATTGGGTGTGAGCTTAGAATGTGTTGGATGATTGTCTGTGGAGTTGTGTCTAGAAGTACACTGAATGTAATTGCAGTGGTCAGGTAAGGGAGGGGTGGAGGGAGAGTGCAGTGGTGAGGGAGGAGTTGGTTGGTAGGAGGGAGAGTGCACACCCTTCAGTTCAACCCTGGAATGTGTGGAGAAGGGTGTGCACTCAAGGGTGGGAAGCAGAGAAAAGGGTAAGGGTCTTGGTAAGAGGGAGTGAGAGGGTGTGTACTCAAGGGAAGTAAAACCTGTAGTAGGGTAAAGGGTTAGTTTTTTTTCCACATAAAAACCCCTCACTGACTGGTGGGGGTATGTACTAAAGGGCAATAGAAGTAGGTCACATAAAAACCCTTCTCTCTGGCTGTACCTTCCTCCCACTGCTCTTACACACTCTCTGTCTCCACTTCCACATGTGCACCCACCTCTTCCTAAGCCACCACCCCTGTTCCCTTCCACTGGGTGCACATCCCTCCCCTGGCTTGTCCTTCACACTCTCTGTCTACTCTGCCACATGTGCACCCAGCTCTCCCTGAGACTCCCCCACTGTTCCCTTCCTACACACACACAACCCCTTGACACTGCAATCTATCCCAGTTCCCTTCCTACCCAACCTGTACACTCTACCCACCCCCACTTGCAGCTCTTTCTCTACCTGAGACTCCACTCTTGCCTTCCTACACCCATCCCATCTTGCAACTCTTTCTCCAACTGAGCCTGCAACCCCCACTGTACCCTTCCTACAACCATCCCTCACATGAAACTCCACCTACCACCACCACCACACCCTTCCCACCAACTCCAACCATTTTCTGTTAGCTAAGAGCTCTTGTTGGGTTTTGATCCAAGCATCTTCTGAGCCACAGAAGCAACTACTCAACCAATTGAGCTACAGAGTCTCTTACAGAGCACTGCTTCCATCAAACCTTCATACTGCTTCACACTGCTTTTATTCTTAAAAGTGCTGCTCCTGCCAAGAAGACGGTTAGAACCTGCACAAACAACAACCATCATACAAACATGGCCATGAACTCTAACCACTACACCACAGATGCCTAGGAAACGGTACTGTTTGTTGGACTCAACAGAACCAATGCTGTCTGGAACCCCCAATACTGACACAATCCACTACACCAAAGAGGAACAAACGTAGCACCAGGGTGAGAGTGTGTGTTTTTAACTTCAGGAAACACTTCACAATGCAACATCACAGTTTATTCTAAAACCTGCCAAAAAGAGGGTTAGAACCTTCACAGACTACAGCACAAACACTGTTCCACTAACCGGACTTTCTCTCTCTGGATTTAGAGTCCCACCAGAGTCCAACCCTTACTGCCCAGAGGAAGCCACGAAAAGAAGTTTCAACACAGTGTGAGACCTTTAGCCCACTGAGCCACCAGAGCAGACAACACTCACTGCTGTCCTAGAGGATTTTATCTTTAGCTACAGACCTCCACCTGTACAGAGACCCAGCAAAGACTCTTATTATACTTTTTCCTCACCTGAGCCAGGACTGAAAACCAGGTCTTCCTGTAAACACGAATACAAATCTAACCCAACGAGCCACAAGAGCCGACACGCTTGTTCTTTCACTTCACACCTCCACTTCTCTCTGGTGAACATCACCATAACAAAACGTACAATAGACGCTCACGCACCTGAACCAGAGCTCAAACGCTGCTTCTCCTGCACCAGCAGCTACGCACTTTAACCACTGAGCCAACCACATACACAAACAAGCAGCTTTTTTGGGAGGTTTATCTTTCACTTTACACCTCCATGCGGCAAGAGAACGCGTAATTAAAGAACCACACACACGTTTATCACACCTGGAACTCAAACCCAGTGTCACGGAGACAGGTAAAGACTTGACTCAGGTAGCTCACCTGAGCACAGACTTCAAATTATACACACACACACACACACACTGCACGTGAGCCACAGAGAACCAGACAGGTTCAAGACCTTTATTGCACACTTTACATCATCATCACTTGCTAGACTTGTTTATTCAAAAAGAAAAATCCAGATTTTAAAAGTTGAGTCAGGGGTAAAAGCCTCGCCTCTGACCCCAGCGAGTTCAAGGCTCACACATCAGATTGTCTCGCTTTGTCGATACCGGGATTATCAAAAAATGTTAACAATAGCTAAATAACACATACAACGAACACCATTTTCAGCATTATTTTACAGAAATAGCAGAGTTTTCATTAAATGGTTTCAGCGGTCCCAAAATTATTGGCACCCCTACAATCGATAATCAATGAAGCCTGAAGCAGACTCTGCGTCCACTCCTCCACGTAGAACATTCCTTTATATCCTCGGGTCAGGGTCGTGTTCTCTCTGTCTCGGTGTGTGCGTACACGCCCTCGTCAACGCACACCCCGGGTTTTATGAGATACATTTGACAAAACGCTGATTTCTGTGTTGATGATCTTGTTGAAAGTTTCATCTGCTGCAAACTCTAATGTAATTTCTGTAATTTAATTGCGTTAAATAATAATAAATGTAAAAATAAATAAATAAATAAAAAATCGAACACTACACAATTAAGCCAAATTGAACATAAAAATGTATCAGTATACATTATGCTATACTGTATACGACATTTTACCACTGTGCTACTTTCACCACACTAAAATATAAATTACTCGAGGTGAAAAAATGACCATCCTTGCGTACTTTCCCCTGAACTGCGAATACCATTTAAACTTGTTTTAGCAGAAAACCTCAAACTTGCGTTTTCTCGATACGTAAGGAATAAAACACGCCGATACCCGTCACCGTCCCTGTAACGGCACCCCGACGCTTTCATTCCTTTTATATCACAGCCGTTTTCCAACAATTGCAATTTTGTTTATTAAAGAATGACACGTCATATATTCATACATCTGTAGTCACATTTCACGTTGTGGAACGTCCGTGGAACCAAAAAAGTTCCTGTCCCCTTTTACGTTACAGCATTCGTTCCTTCCTTCACCAGACTCACTCTCTCGGAGTTATAAAGCGCCGCCGCTGGAGACTCCTTCCACTTATGTTGGTCTGAAACGTGAGCACTTTCACATCATGATTTTAAAAACTCTTAAAATTTGCAGTAGTTTTATTATCATTGTCATTACATCCATTTACAAGTTCATCGCTGATCGCTTCTCGTCGTGAGTTTGGGAAAGCGGCGAGATTCCGACACTCTACACGCTTGATGGAGAGATTTTTTTTTAAAAGAAAGAAAAAAAAAAGAAAAACATTAACGAATGAATGCAATGTGAATAAATTTTGCGTCCGTTTCCGCGATCGCGAAAAAAACCCCCCCCAGAAATCCCCGAGGGGCTGTTTACTTTTTCACGTGAGTGATGTAGGTGTTGCATAACCTTTCATCCTTTAATAAATAATCACTGAGAAAAGTGCATTTCGTACGTCCTCATGTCCTCCTCGTCTTTTATTTCATTTCGTACGATGATCTGAAACCATTCTGTGTGACAAACACGGTTTCCTGTTCCTGTGAACAACGACAAGAGGCGGGGGTTGGGGGGGGGGTTTGATATATCGATAACGTAAGTGAGAATAAGAATGAACATTAAGCTGATTAAAAAAAAAAAATACGTCGTTCTTTTAACAAATAAAATTATAATAGTTGGCAAACTGCTACGGTGTAAGGGGAATAAAACACTTCAGTAAAATAACAAACAAACATCTCAACATATATGGAGAAATAATTTGAAAAGACGATTTTTTTTTTTTTTATATTAAAACTTTACTTCCATAACTACATTTCACAGCTATATAGATTACTTTTATTTATTGTTTACAAAAATAAGCAAATGTTATACAGGTTGTTCAAACCACAGAGGCTACATACAGGTTTCGTTCTATTTGTCAAACGATACAGCGTTTTATAAAACATGCAGACCTGGACGCGGCGCTTTAACATGAAAAGTGCTCAGGCCAGTATAAATAAAAAGCACGTGACTCTAGGATGGCGTGTCCGATAGACGGTGTAGGTTTATAGATAGTTGTGCCTTACCGTTAGGAGCTCTGTTTAAAAAATAAAATAAAAAAAAATAGTACAGTATGAGTAACACGTTCACGGCACTCGCGGCTTCGTTCACACGTGAACTCTATAGAAAAATACTCGGATCACTTCGAACCACAAAACAGTCGGAGGTGAACAGATGCGGATGTGCGATAGACGATTTCAGATCTGGAATGAAATTATGGGTTTAAATCTAATCCCAGATAAAGTAAGCACACTTTTAGAATAAAATTTTTTATTTTCCTCTCAGGATAAAAAAATAATAATAAAATAACGGTACTCCCCCCCCCCCCCCCCCCCCGGCCTTTATTCTTCACGCAGACGTGAAAACGGTCGACCGCGTCGGCTTTACATTCACGGGGGAGCGTGTTAAGTGCTCGAGGGAGTTTTACTCACCCTAACCTGTTCTCGGGGGCAGAAACGACTCGATTGGTTAAGCGTGACGAGCAACATAACGGACAGTAGGCGGAGTCCTGGGTCCTCGGAGATGTGCCGGATTTCTAGCTATAACGGGAACTCGTTCTTCGCGCCGAGATCATCGGTCCGACGTCATTCTGGATTCTTTGAAGCTGTTGACGGGAAACGAACCCGTGAGGAAGCGAGATACAAACCAAGATGAGAACGTGAATGTCTCGTGTGCTTACGGAATTCGCATGGTTATCGCGATCGCTTGAATTAAAACGACTGCGTTTGTGACGCTGCGTCTTGTGCATCTACGGATCGACATCTGTAACTAACTAACTCCTTTTATTGGTCTATTCTAATCGAGATCGAGCTACGCCTACTTCAAATAAATTAAACGTGGGCAGAAGTGTACTGGACCGCGAACTCAAAAGCAACAAAGTCAGTCGGCGCAGAGGAGTCGAATTCGCTCGCTTGAAACGATCGCGGATAGCGACTGCGCAAAAAACTCGTCTGTTTGTTATTATAGCTAACTGTTGTACAGCTGTTATTATTGTTCACGATAATCTAATGACGCGGCTAGTTTTCGGACTTTTTGAAACGGAACAAAAAACACGGCATGTGGGATTTTGAAGACTTTGGAGACACTGCTGTCGCTGGCGAACATTCTGCCCTGAGAACAGGTTTAAGTAGTCTAACCCTCCGTTAAGAGTGGGTGTGGTTAACACTGTAAGGCTTGGTCGTAGTGCAGAGAAAACACACTATTCCATTTTCAATAAACAAATATTTGTGTGTGTGCGTGTGTGTGTGGGGTGATTCTCAATCCGACAACGTAGTGTTAAAGTACCAAATACCACAGTCCTGGAGACAGTTACGGTGGCCATGCAGCACAGACCGGACTGGTCCATCTTGGAATCGGATGGAAAAAGCTCGTCAATAGAGCTTAGTATAAAATGTGCTTCCAGCTACACACTGGATGAAATTAGGCATGTGCCGAAGTGGTCATACGATACATCGTGATCTTGATCAATACTGTTCTCTTCAAAATATGGCTTTTGGATTTGCGCACACTCAAGATATTGACTCTGGAAATGACTCTGGCCAAATTTGAGAGCGGCGTTGCAGGCGCTCCTTCTTGGAGCGGTCAATCCCAATTCTATCCTCGAGACAAAAGCTCTGGATTCATGTTCAGATGATACCTGATGAACTACCCTCTTAGTGAGGGGGAAAAAGGCTTCGTAAAAGGTTCTTCAGAGGTTACTTGGTAATTCAGGTTTCTTAGCTTGGAAAGAAGGTCCTATTTGGGGACTTTTCTGATATTCTGTTAATCTTCTACACAGAACCTATAAGAGTTCTTCCCGAGGGATAAACTAAGAAACCTTAAGGGTTCTGCAAGGGTTCCTTCTCCGTCACAGTGTTGCCCCATCAGATGGTTACCTTTGAGAGTCCCCTAAAGCTCATTATTCTCGATAATTAAGGCTTCTTAGCTTGTGAAGAGGGTCCGATTTTGGGGTCATCTCTGATAGAAAATGGAGAACCCTTAAGGGTTCTTAGTTTGTCCCTCGGGAGTAACTCATAGGTTCGGTGGAGAAGATTTCAAAAGGATATTTCTCTAAGCGTGTACCTATGAGTGGCTGCCAGGGTTCCACCAGGGTTTACCAGTGTTGCCCCATCAGATGGTTACCTGTCGCAAGTCCCCTAGAGCTCCTTATTCTCGATAATTAAGGCTTCTTAGCTTGCTTAAAAGGTTCCACTTGGAACTCCTTGTGACGGGGAAACTGTTTTCTCATGAGGAATATCTGACAAACCCTTAAAAGTCCGAAAGTTTCTTAGAGTGTACCTGAGTGCCATCTGTCACAATGCTACCTCATGAGATGTTTGCCTTTGAAGGGCTCCTGAAGGTCTGTATTTTTTGTCGTTAAGGATTTTCAGCTCGCCGAAAAGGTTCTACTTGAAACCCCTTTTGAGAGGGACAACCAAATAACCCTTAAAGGTCCTACAATTCTGTTTTTTGTTTTGCTTAGCTATCTCAAGGCCTGTCACGGTTCCTTTTCAAGATGGGTACCTTTGAAAATCTAAGGTTCTCATTTCGCACACATCGCATGGGTCCTATAAATAAAGACTTCAAAGAAAGTTTAAAAACCATCGCTACCATACAATCAGTCCTTCTCTGACGCATTGTGATGATATCGTGAAAGCGTGATAAAATGTTCATCATCATGTAATATCGGCACACACCTATCTCCAGGACATTGGGGGGGGGGGGGGGGGGGGGGGGGGGATAGATTGCTTTGTTTTTTTGGTTTTTTTTTTCTTCCCAAGAACATCTTGACTAGCACAGATTCCTCCACAATCTTGTAGTGTGTCCGTTTGGTCCGGTTCAGTCCATCTGAGTGCTTTGCATTCTGGTTTGGTGAAGAAAAAAAAAGGTGAAGATCCAAGACTCCGAGGGACTCATCTTCCAACATTTCTCTGCAGGTTTTTTTTTTTTTTTTTTTTTTTTTTTTTAAAGGTCCTGGAAAACCTCACAGACGTCCCTACAGGGCGACGCTCGAAACCCGGCGACGTAACGTTTTCTCGCTAGTTTGGATCGATGAAACGTTACAAAAATGTTAAGTTCTTGGTGTGAAAGCAGGAGAGCCCAAACCTCAGCACGAAGTTACACCACATTCCCAAAGTGAGGTTAGCTAAAGAGAGGAAGGGGAGGAAAGAAAAACAAAAAGAGAGAAAGAGAGAGACAGAGAGTTAGTCATTATTGTGCCAATAATGATGATCTTCAACGTACTGACCTGGAAAGTAAAGAAGCACACGTGACACGGATGCGATAAAATGAGCCTTGTGCCACTCCTCGTCCTTATACGACGTCACAGAAACGTTCATTATTTTGCTTCAGCCCGATTGTAACACGCTACTTTTTAGCATTTCAATAGTAGGCGGTACTCCGGGTGCTTCCGACGGTGTGGGCAAACACGCTCGGAGTAGCGCAGAGCTGAAATAAACTCTTACAGCTCAAGGAGCTGCAGTATGATAGGAGCTGAACCAAAACTTCTCCTTACAGAAAGGCGGCAAATTAGCATCATGAGCAAATGAAGCAAGTCCGGGAAAATAAACACATCCGGGACGTAAACGCTTAGCACAGAAAGCTTTACAGCAAGGATCAGAATTTAAACAATATTGAAAATATTCAGCGGATTACCATTAAGCACGACAGCGTGCTACTTAACGTTAGCCTAGCATGTCACCACACAACGTTAGCCTAAAGTTACGTTGCTAATTTGCTGCATTTCTGTACCGAACGACGTAAAACACCGTTTCTATTGTGTCGGCGTTTTCACAAACTTTTAGTGTACGATATTTTGGACGAAATGTTGCCAAGTGTTCAGTTTTCCTACGGAAAAAAAAGAAGAAAAAAAATTCGCCAAGTCCCGAGTGAGTGACAGTTTAGCGTTAAATTTGAACAAATAGCAATAAAAGTTTCATATCGACAGGACACACCATGCATGCACTCATCACTCAAAACACTCCATTTCGCAAACTTTTATTGCATGAGATAACAAAACTACTAAAACTAATCATGGTGCTGTATCAATAGAACACTTTTCTTTTTTTTAAACAACATCGTGAATGTTATTTCTCTAGCTGTAATCATGGGTTTGTAATTAGATGAATAAAAAGTTTGGCAAAAAAAGAAGAAGAATTCAAGTAAAACAGAAAAAAAAAAAACACAACACAAACAAACAAACAAGAAAACACCAAAAACGTGCGATTCATTTTTTCAGATTGCTCTCAGAGTCCTCTCTTCCCCGAGTTGGAGATCCTGACCTGGGCGGGCTGAGGGGTGAAAAGGTTAGAAGGTCAAAAAGCGGGCGGAGACAAAGACAAGCCAAACACCCAATGGTAAACATTCTCTCTTTCGTTAGTCAGTACCAAAAACTGGACACGGGACGGACGGCGAAACGTGAATGGAGTGCGTCTCGTCCGACTGGACTTGAAAGAGAGGATGTTTGGGACGGACCGGGTTGTCCGTCTCCTGCTGAGCGTCAGCGGTCATTGAGACCCACTTCAAACCCATACTCGCAATCATGCACTCAGGAGTTACCATGATTCGAACCCTGCATGCTCCCTCAGACATTAAATTCATTCTCAACATCATCATCATCATCATGGACCTCATCCAAAGTCCAATGCCAGTCTTCAAGACCCACATCCAGAAGCCTAAAAGGAAGGAAGAGTGCCATGCTTTAGCCTACAGAGACGGATCACCACCCCTCACCAGAGTCTCAGATGGTTCAGGCCGACGTTTTCTGAAATGTGATCAACCGACACGGATACGTAATACTAAACAAGATGAAATTGGAAGACTCAATTTCCTGAAATATAGGAAGTACAGCAGGAAGACCCTGTAGAAATCCACCCCCCTTTTGAGAGATGTATAATGGTACAGGCTACTCAACATTTAGATCATAAATCTAGACCGTTTGATTTCTTCAGCAGGGGAAACGCCCGTCCCGACGGCCAACATTTAAAACCTTTATAAAGAGTGGGAAGAGCGTTGAGGTTCAGCTGAGAGAGGGCTTCCAGCTGGAACACTGGAGGACACGGGAATAAACCACCGCCAAGTACTCGTGACACGTTCGAGTACGTGAACTAGTGAACGATTTCCACAATAGCTGTCTGGATTTAGATAATATGCTAACGATCGTCCCGACGGTTCACTAACCCGAACGGCATCGAGATCTCAAGTCCTTTGTAGATTGCAGCCAAGAACTAAAGAGCTAAAACGCTACACCCGGCGACGCGACGAGTCCGATCACTAAACACACGTCATTTGAAGGCTGTATGGGAACGTCAAAATGAAATCTGGTTAAAAAAATATGACACTTTAAGCCTGGGATTAGTGTGACACAGCCTTCAAATAAGGTTCTGGCTAGCGAGTGTTGTTCAGCCCGTTTCGTTATGGATGCCGAGTTGAATAGAAAGGTTTGTTAGTTGGCAGAAGGCATGCCATGGACGACGAGTTCTCTGTTTCAGCAGCGCGAAAGTCTGAAAAATGAACTGGAGCCAAAACGACGTGGCGTTTTTATTAATTTTTTTAGCGGACGGACGGCTTTTTCGGCCGTGACGCCGTGCAGTTGTTAAAGATGCGTTTGTACGGAACCGCAAGAAATGAGCAAGACCACTTGAGCTCCAGTTCATTTTCGAATTGTTAGCGCTCGCTACGAAGAAATGTTAAGTCCCCGCCCAGCTAGTTATCACCCGGCGGCGAACTGGGGGTCGAATCTGCCACGGTTACACGGCGCGAGAACCTCCTCTTTCTTGTCCATGTGGTCTTTGTGGCACTTGATCTGGCACCGTTTGCACTCCAGCGCCAAGGGAGGCTTGATCACGTTCCACAGGGGCTTAGCGCAGGCTTCGCACGTCGTAGGGAAGTGGTAGAAAATGGGCAAAAACTCATGACCCTTGTAGTGGAGGAATTTCTCGCTGCCTGGAGGGGGCGCTGTGGGCTCCGAGCAGTTTTGCACAGTCCTGTGTGTGTCATACAGAGTTGCACTACGTGACCAGCACCACATTACCCAAAAAAACCCCCAAAAAACCCATAACAACCCATTTAGAGTCACGTTTAAAAGGGTTTACTACATTTAATACCCAGCAAGGTTATTAATTTGGCAAATAACAAATGAATACAGTGATTTCATGCTAATGAAAACTAGACGATGTTGGTTAGCTTCAAGCGAGGTAACGCTAATGGTGCTTTGACTAGCCATGCTAACATTTGTTTCAGAAATTTGTAAAGAAAAAAGTCAAGAGGAGGGTTTACGCGGCTGCATCTTTTCATAATCTCATCGCTGCACTGAGGTTATGTGAAATGTTACGCGAGATCCAGGTCAACGGGACGCGACGGCGTAAACTCGGGCGCGTTTGCTCACCTGGTTTTCCCGGCCTGTAGCTGGCGGCTGGTTCTCCTCATCGACTGGCTGGCCTGGACTTTAGTGGGGACGCGAGGGGACGAGCGGTGGCTCCACTCGGGGCCCGGAGGCTTTTTAGGGATCTTCTTAACCAGCCTGCTGACCCACTTCTGCTGTTCCTCCTGAGACTGCGCCAACAGCAGCAGGTTCTTCGCCGTGGACACGTCGTAGTTCACTGGAGGGACGAAACACGGTCGCGTTCGGGAAAACAAAATATACACTCTCGCTACATGTGTATTTTTATGGGCTCGGGCATATTTATGATTCGTCTTGTGTCAAACCGACGGTAAACAGCGCTTCTAAAAACATTCCCTTTGACAGTTTTGAACAAAGTATATTCGTGCTCTGAAGGTAGAACGCGTTCAGGAAGTTTCCCACCTCTACACGGCGCGATCACCTCCTCTTTCTTATCCATGTGGTCTTTGTGGCATTTGATGTGGCAGCGGCGGCACTCGAGGGCGGGAGGCGGCTTGAACATGTTCCACAGCGGTTTGGTGCAGGCCTCGCAGTTGGTGGGGAAGTGGTAGAGCGTCGGGATGAACTCGTGACCTTTGTGGCAGATGTAGCTGGACTTCTCTCCGATGGGAAGCGGCTCCACTTCCTGCTCTTTCTTACTCTCGCCCTCGTTCGCGTACAGGATCTGCGAAGAGGACAAGACGGCGAGGACGAGGAAAATTCGAGTCTTAATTCTACACAATCAATCAATAAATAAATAAATAAATCTCATGACGATCTTTTCTAACGTTAACTTAGCTCAAGTTCGGAAACAGGGTCTGTTATCACACCTGAAATATTCGAGGGATTTCTTTAGCGTCTGCGCGGTACACATCCGTCTGGGTGACCGAACGAACGTGGAAGAGTTTACTGATGAAAGAGAGAGGAAGAAAGAGCGTGAGAGGACGCACACGTTATGACTAACGCTGGTACTCGCGTAGCGGATTTCTCGTTACTACGCGCTGCGAGTGTGTGAGCTGTAGTGACGGAGGCGACGCTCACTCTATATCCAGCACCATGTAGGGATTGGAGAGCTCTTTATCCTGCTCGCTGTTGTAGAAGAGGATCTTCTTGCTGCTCACCACGACGTACTGCGGTAAACACAAAACACAGCATCGAGGTTGGTTCGATCCGAACCAGGTTCGGTACAGAACGATAACGGGTGGATGGGTGGGCGTAACGCGACTGAAACGCGGCTCACTTTTCTCTCCCAGCCGAAGCGCTTGGTGTTGTTCCTCACGGGGAGAGACAGCCAGCCCTCCAACCGCGTCTCTGTGCACACGGGGGAAGACATTCGCACCATAAAACTCGGCATCGCGGCAGTTCACGGCGGTGAAGTTAAACCAGAAATGAGTCAGAGATCAAAGGTGTGGTGAAGAGTACAGTAGATATACGATTTACTACTAGTACTAATTCTATTGTAATAAATAAATAAAAGAACTGTATTAGTATTAACACTACTACTAAAGAATGGCACGCACTATACACTATACACTATACACAATACCATCCTATTAGTATTAATATTACAAAGGAAATATGAAGTTAAAGGAGGAAAAAGAACACAAGAAGGACGTGAAACCTGGCAGCGATTCGTCGGTTTCGAACTCGGGGCCGCTGCTCATGCTGGCCGAGTCGAGCGAGTGCGCGTTGACGGAATTGAGGAGGCCTCGGAGCTGCTCGATATCGCTGTCTTTACTGTCCAGAGCCATCTGCAGCTCCACACGCATCACCGACTCCTCCGTTAGTTGCTGGGAGGAAAACAAAATTACAGACAGACATCGCGGAGATTATCTTACTGCTATCACGGAATAAAAGGCGCTAAACACAGTTGAGAAGAAAATGACGTTCGCCGGGAGGGTAGTCCCGCTACATAAATCCTGTCGAAAAGTAGCTAGAGAAGAGAAGAGCACAAAGCTAGCGAGCTAATTTTGAACTAGCCCACAGGTGGTTAAAGAATAAACTGAAAGAATTATGTTTAAATTAACAAAAAGAAACCCAGAAGTATTCTGTGTGCAGTCTGTGGTGACTAGCGGTGTTTATGGGTTAGCATGATTTGATGCTCAGTGGGAGGTGGTATTGTTGTTGATTAGCATCAGGCTATATTAACAGTCTGTAATGGCTAGCTTGAGAGCACGAACGGTTAGTCTGAGGTTATCATTAGCATACATTTTTAGCACCGTAGTACGATTAGTATTATATTAGCACATGAACTACAGAGCGAGACACTCGTGGTGTTAGCATGAGACTATATTAGCGATGCTTAATAATCAGTGTGGGGCAGTGTTTGAGCTCCAATGCTACGTGGTTGGCGTCAGGTTTGAGGTGATACTAGCACGGCGGCAGCCGTTAGCTTGACGACGTAGCCGTACCGCCTGCATTTCGTTGATTTCTCGTTGGTATTTGATGATGGTGCTGTTGAGTTTCTCCCGTTCGGATCGTAGCTCCAGCTGCAGTTTCCTGTTTTCTTTCTCCTTCCTCTTCACGTCCGTGTCGTTTCCGCGGCGACTTCCGTTGCCACGCACTTCTTTCCTGTTCAAGATTTCGGCTAGCTTGTTCACAGCCTGATTTTTTTTTTTAAAAAGAAGAAGGAAAAAAAAAAAAAAAAGATGCAGATCATAACAAACCTAACCACTTTACTACTCAAGTATGTGGTCACCATGGTTACAATGACCATGGTCTGGAACTGGCTAGCTAGTTAGTTTGCTAGGTAAAAAGTCGTTTAAATGTAACCTAACTGAGTTTGTAATCTAAGATGAGATATATGGAACATATATGCAATATGCAACTTGCTTGCTATCTAGCTAGTTAGCTATATTAGCTCACTCTCCGACAGGAAATGCTAGTCATTTCTAAAAAATATTTCTATATTTGAGCTGAAGCTTAAATTACTTAAGCAGGCTTGCATTAGTTAGCTAAATATCCAGCTACGTTAGTTCACTTGTCTGTATAAATGGTTAGCATTTTTATGAATCTGGCGTGTCCCTCAGCGCTTGCCGTACTTTACCTGTGTCTTGAGAGTCCTCTCTGACTGCAGCTGCTTCTCATAAGCGAGCTTCATCTGTGTGATGGACTGTTCGTCATCTTTCAGCTTCTGCATGTCTGAGAAATCGTAGAAGAATTAAGACAGATAAAGAAATGTGTGCGTGTGTGTGTGTGTGTGTGTGTGTGTGTATACATATACATATATACACATAAGTATGCAATAGACTATTAAAAACTGAACTCTGGGGGAAAAAAAATAACCTCACCATCCAGTGCCTCCTTCAGCTTGTTGTTCAGCTCTTCCTTCTCGTTAGCCAGGTTCGCGACGTCACTCGTTAGCATTCGGTTAGCTTCCTCCAACTAAACGCAGGGCAGGATTTTAGTGTTAGATAGAACGCTATAATCAAGGAAATCTTACACATCAGAATTTGGCCCGACTGACCAAGCTGATTGTGGTGTCCTTCTCGGAGAGTTCCTGTCTGTGCCTGGCCATCATCTCCTTAATCTCCAGCTCCTTCATGATCTTCTCCTTCTCCAGATCAGAGTACTGCTCCTCAGCGATGGAGCGAGCCAACTGCTCCGAGTCAGCCTTCGTCAGGGTGATCTCCAACTGAGCGGCCAGAGAGTCCCTGTACACACACACACACACACACACACACACACACACAGCAGTTAACAGCTCCTTCATGAGCTTCTTCAGCTTCTCCAGATTATGCTCAACACACACACACACACACACAGTGCTCACCTCTCCTCCTGTAGCTCCTGCAGATTCTGTTGCATGTCTTTATAAAGCTTATTCCTCTCCTCACACTCCTCCTTTAACTCCCGCACTTGAGTCTTGTACAGCGTCTACACACACACACACACACACACACACACACACACACACACACACACACACACACACACACACTCGTAATAAAATCACTAGTAGCATCCACTGACCCTTTTCGTTTTCCACTTTCCGTATTTGGTTACAGCTTCCTGTTCTGTAACTCATATGGCTGTCCACACACTACACCCAATCTGACGTGACTCATTTCTCACTTTCCTTATTTGGGCAAAGCTTCCTGTTCTCTATCCAATATGTCTCCAAACTCTACACCTCAGCTGACCCTTTCTGTTCCCCATTTCCCTTATTTATACTTGTAGCTTATTGGTCTTTTTTTTGTTTGTTTTAACCCCAATGGCTTTCCATACTCTTTCCATCCTCTACCAACCATCTGACCCTTTCCATTTCCCACTTTCCTTATCTGGCCACAGCTTCCTGTTCTCAACCTCCTAAGGCGCTTCTGGTTTCCCGCTTTCCTTATTTGGTAATAACTTCCTGTATTCTAACCCCAATGGCTCTCCACACTCTACAGGTCTTCTGTCCCTTTTCATTTCCATCTGTCTTTATTTGGTCATAACTTCCTGGGTTATATATTTTTTTTAACCCCTTACTCTTTTCATTGCTTTGCATGTGTATGTGGGTAAACAGTCTTACTGAGAAATACTGTTCCGCCTCCAGCTGATCCTGAAGCTCCTTCATCTGTCCGTCAGAATCCTGACGCTCCCTGACACACACACACACACACACACACACACACACACACACGCTCAATATAATCCTACATGAGGTGAACCCATCATTACTCTGACTATTAGCCACAATTAAAGAGTGCGGTGTGGTGCATTGTGGGATGCTGTACTTTCGGAGCTCCATGATCTGCTTCTCCAGGCTGCGTTTGATGTCCAGCAGGTGATTTATCTCCTGTTTGAGCTGCTTCTCCGATGTCCTCAGGGTGCTGAGCTGCTGGTTCTGTACCTTCAAGTCGTTCTGGGTCAGACTGCGCTTCTGGACCTCCTGCTCGATCTTCAGAGTCAGGTTCTTCACCTGAGACACACAAAAACGTCGTCAGTACTGATTTCAAAACACTGGCCAATAACCACGTGAATCAACATGTACATATTTTAAGAAACATTCTGTAGAAAATGTTGCCAGTTTCTTGAGAAGCACAGTCTAAAATGTTTTCTTCAAGGGTTAATGGGGCAAATAAAGTATTCCTAGCCTCATCAAAGGGTTCTAATTGGAACCAGGAAACCTGTCTCTTCTAGGGTTCTACACAGAACCTTTATGGGTTCCTCAAGAGTGATGACCAAAGAACTGACTCAGAAAGGCCTACATTTTGGACATTTTTGCCTACGTTTTAGGGTAAAAATTTTTCACACACACACACACACACCTCCTCAGTGAGTTGGTCCTTGTGTCTGCACAGCTCATCGAGTTTGTGCAGCGCCTGTTTGTAATCGCAGTCCAACATGGAGTTGTGTTTCTCCAGCTCCAGCAGCCGGTTCTCCACCTGCAGCTTTGAGGAACGCTCGGCCTGCAGCTTCTGCTCCAGATCTGCACACACACACACACACACACACACAGTGTTAATACAAACAAAATATTTATAGCACACTCGCTCATACCTTTATAGTGCCCACCGGCCCTCATGCATTGTGTACCACTCTGTCCAGCACACAGGCTGCACTATTTCTTCAGTTAGTGAACCCCTCGTACCCTTCACCGCCTCGGACTTCGCTCCCTCGATGGACTCGCTGATCTTGTTCTTGTCGGCGAGTCGGGTCTTCGTGGCTTTGTGCGCCGCCTCCTCTTGCTCCAGATTCTGCTGCAGGACCTTCAGCTTGTACGTCATGTCAATCTCCTTGTTGCTCTTCTCCTATTGGATACACAGAAAGCAGGGGGGCGGGGCTTAGGAACTAAGGTCGAGAATTGAGAGGAAGCACTTTGTGCTAGTTTATTAGAAACGGTTTGTTTTGTGTGTGTGTGTGTGTGTGTGTGTGTGTGTGTGTGTGTTACCTTCTCCAGATCAGTGAGTTTCTCCTGCAGCTGTCTCTTCTCCGTCTCGGCTTTGGACAGAGCCTGTCTCGCCTGCTTCACCTCGTCCTGCAGACCCGACAGACGCACTGCAGGGAAAATAAACAGTGTAAAATATATGTGTCACAAATACGAGACGCTTTTCATTCACCGTTTCTCTCTGAAACAGAGACCGCGCTCCTGTCTCACCCTGCAGGTCAGAGATGGTCTCGGAGCGCTGTGTGTGTTCTCGTTTCTCAGTGTCCAGCGCCGCCTGCAGGCTGATGAAGTCTTTCTCCATCGTCAGTTTGCTGCTCTCCAGCAGGCAGCATTTATCCTGCAGCTCTCTCACGTGCGTCTCCAGCTGCTGCAGCTGTTTGCTGCCCTCCACCTGCGACTTGCGCAGACGAGCCGCAGCGTCCGACTCCGCCCGCAACAACGTGTTCGCCTCGTCCAGCTGAGGAGACGAGACCGAGTAAAACGTTAACACCGTTTCTAATAACGTTCATCATTTCTTATCAAATGTGTTTATTTGTTCATTGATATATAAATAATAATGTTTTTTTTAATAATAATAAAACTTTTAGACACTTAATTAAATAGCTGAGGTTTTAACAGTTATTTGTTGAAATTTTATTATTTCATTTTCTTATTTTTGAATTAATTGACTTGTATTCTTTACGTGTGTGTGTGTGTGTGTGTGTGTGTGTGTACCTGTTTCTGCAGGTGGATGTTCTTCTCGTTGGAAATGTGCGAGTTTTGGTTCCTCTTCTTCATCTCCTCCAGCTGATCCCTCAGACTGTTCACTACAAACACAACACACACTGTATGAGTACTACTGGATCTCTGTGTGTGTGTGTGTGTGTGTGTGTGTGTGTGTGCGCACGCGTGAGAGTGTGAGCAGACCTTCGTTTTCGAGGCAGCGTTTGCGATCTGCCTCGCTCTCTGCCTTTCTGTGGCTCTCGACGCTTTTGTGCTGCAGCAGAGCTTTTTCTCTCTCCAGCTGTCTGAGGGACGACTCCAGAGCTTTCCTACTGCTCATCTACACACACACACACAGTCACAACACTTAATTATAAGATGCAAGTGAAAACAAGCGCATCGTCATAGAACTAGTTGTTCGAGGCGTGCTCTCACACACACACACACACACACACACACACACACACACACACACACACACACCTCTTCCTCAAGCTCTTTGGCGATCTTGTCGAGTCGCGCGCAGCTCGTCCTGTACTTGTGCTCGATCTCGTCTTTGGCCTGCATCTCGTTATTCAGCTGCTCCTCTAAAGAGTGAAGCTTCTTCTGGAGCTGAAAAAACACACACACACACACACACACACTCGATTAGCACAGTAAGGAACCCACACAATCATACAATAAAGTGGTTTAGTAATGATATACTCACCACAACACTGTCCTGCAGCACAAAGACAAAAAAAGAAAAGAAGTTAATAACTCAGTCACAACAACTAACTGAACATTCACATCACAGTTATCTTTCAGTATAGTGTGTGTGTGTGTGTGTGTGTGTGTGTGTGTTGTTATGGCAGCATAAAATTAAAATGTTTTAACACTTTTTAAGTTTTAATACGCAACACAGATCCGTTTTTTGGTTCAACCGCAGTCTGCACTGGATATGATTCTTCTGCAAATGATTCAGTGCTCCTGAACGAGTCGTTCGTTTCGTTCAGTCGCTGTTAAATCAGTAAATGGTTATGCTCGACAACGCTTATCGAACGTTTACTTGATTACATTTGATTTACGTTATATAAACATTATATATATATTAAAACAAAACTGAGATTCGCTTCTCTACAAGTCAGTGAATCATTTGAGTGAGTCAGTTCAAAGAACCGGGATGGTCTTCAACTTTGCGTGGGGGAAAAAAATTCATTTTCTAAGCGACGGCACCGATTATTGGCTGTTTTTACATTCGTCAAGCTGTTTGTTGTCCGTTTTATTCGTTTTGCACAAAAGCGAAGCCTGAACACGTCTGCGTTTGAGTGAAACGAAACGAACACGGATGATTCGCTGGACGAATCGAATGGACTTAAATGACTCGAGTCATTTAAGACTCATCCAGTCAGATCATAGATCATGCAAGTTTATGTTGTTGGTAAAGTGTGTGTGTGTGTGTGTGTGTGTGTGTGTGTGTGTGTGTGTGTGTGTGTGCGTGCGTGTTACCTCTCCTTTGACAGAAGCGGGACGTTCTGATGAACTGTTGAAAGCATTTAACAACCTGTAGATGAACACAAACATAGGAATTGACACTACACACTCACACACAAAATATTCCAAAGATGTCCAAAGAAATTATTTATGATTATTAGAGAAAGAGAGAGAGAGAGAGAGAGAGAAAACGTAAATACAGTCTTACTGGTCTTCCTTGAAATACGTGAAACCCACGAAGGGCAGCTGGTTCCCTACGAAGGCTTTAGGTGTAGGGAACGTCTCCACGTCGCCCTTATCATCCTCAATGTCATCGAAATTACTCGTATCGATATCGCTGCTCAGCTCGGGTACGACGGGGGCGGCGGCTGCACCACGGACGACAACACAAGCGCTCGGTTTGACATGGAAAGCCTGAATATTTGCGTAGCGCATGCAGTCAACGCATTAGGAACTCCAGCTCGGCTGCTGTAAAGAGCGACTCACTGTCTCGGATGGTGTCGAAGGTCCACTGGTCGTTTTTGAAGAACGGGTGTCTCTTAATCTCCTCCATGCCATTCCGTCCCAAACGCACCTCCCTGAGATAAAACACACACGCGTAAATGACACAAATGACTCTAACCTACTGGTTTTCCTTTAAACAGCACATCCTGGACGCTATTATTCCTCCTACACCACAGGAATCTCACAACAATAAAAGTACATCTTCTATTAATGAAACATCATACTTTTTATTTGTTAATACGGTGTTATAAGTAAGGAGCTCTTTGTTTCACATTCACGGAAGGAGTCTCCAGTGTCGGAGGTGGGTAAAGCTGTAACTTCACACGACAATAAACAAAAAACAACGAGTGTCGTTCTTTAATAAATGAAAAAAAACATTTTATTCGCTGTGCGGTAAGAGGAATACAGAGACAAGAACAATCCCATGATGCCGTTCACCTGTCCGTCAGGAACGCACAGATGATGTTTTTGGCCTCCTTCGAGATCTCGACGTCGTCGGGGAAGTTCAGCGAGTTCTTATGGTCCATGATTTTACTGTAGGTCCCTACCAGAGAGTCGGCGTAGAACGGGGTGTCGCCTGTTTCACACACACGATCACAGATTCATACGAAGGCAGAGTGAGGATGCGACAAGACGCCCTGCCCGATTTGTTCTCAACCCCCTAGACCCCCCCCACCCCCCCACCCCCACCTCCAAAACTTACCTACGAGCATCTCAAAAATAAACACTCCAACAGACCACCAGTCACACTCGCGCCCGTAGTACCCGTCTCCTCCCTGCGATTTTAGCACCTCGGGTGAGATGTAGTCGGGCGTGCCCACCGCCGTGTCACAGTGCACCATGCCTGTCTGAAAATCAAGTACAACACACTTTTTTTCCCCCAGCACGCTGTATACGGTACATACAACGGTTTGGTTTTTGACGCCTCTGTCAAAAACGCTAGCGAATCAAAACACGCGAAAACGCCACAGAAGGCGGCAGTAAGCGAGACTACGCTAGCCAGAAGCATAGACACTTCAGTCAAAAATGCTAGCAGAGATAATAATCGACGCGTATAATGTAGCAGGTGGAAGTGTGTTTGCTAGGAAGCATTTCTAAAGCAGTAACGTGAGCTAGCAGGGCAACAGAACGCATCAATTAGCAAGAGAAAGCTAGTCAGAGAGTGTTTTATGCTAGTCAACAGGATACTCCTGTCAGAAATGCCAGCAAAGCTAACAAATAAAAAGCTAGAAAAGCATGAAAGGCAGGAAGCGGCAAGATTGTGAGTCGTCAAGCACATTCGGTAAGCTTTACAGTAAATGCGTAAACAAAACTTTTAGGAAAATGTCTGAAATGCAGCAGAGGAAGCAATTTCAACACTGTACAGAGCCATGCTAGCGTGCTAACTGGCTAGCAGAATGAAGTTATGTTACGGGTGAAAGAATCTCATTTGAAGGAAGTCAAATGTTGTGTTTTAAAAAGGAAACTTGTGCTCCTAAGCGTTTAACTGTGATGTAGACTCCATCCCTCAACGGGATTATTTACAACGCTTTACTCCAGCTGGGAGAGGAATAAAAACGGCTCTTGAAAAGAAAACGGGGATTTGACTAAGAGAAAAATGTGGATAAGGGCGTTTTAGGTATCATGCTGGATTTCAGCCATAAACTAATTCATCGTCTGTCTCAAAGCCACACCGGGTTTCTTGCTGGGTGTAATTCTCTGTCTTTGCACCAGGTGGCGACAGCAGACAGGGGAAAAAAACTACACACACTGCAAGCAGGTCACTCAGAGGTGACTTAAACTCCCTGACCTTTCACCCTACGCTTTACTCATTCAGCACAGATTTTTTTAAATAAACATTTTTATTAAAAACGTGCAGGAAACTAGAAGTGCAGACTATTTTGCACGTGAGCTCAGACGAAGCGCGGTAACTCGAGGAAACGTGGCCCGTTGCAGCAAAACGAAGCTTAAATGAAACACAGCCGATACGAGGTTCAGATCAAATGAGCTTAAACGTAACCGGCCCGGATCAAGTTCAATAAAAACGTAGCCAGCGCGGACAGTGTTTGAGCGAAAAACAGCCTAAAAAAGCAAGGCAAAGACAATTTTTAAAAAACGGAACGTTCACTAAAAAGATCTCAGGAATTTGAAACACAGCCTTAGCCGGATTTATCACCCAAAAAAAGTGTAGGTGTATCTGAAATGGGTCTGTTCCAAATGTCTTCTCAGCCAAGTGAACCTTCATGCCAAAGTCAGCGATTACAAGATGTTCTACAGAGATGCTCAAACCGGCCGTGTTCCTTTGCCAGAACGCTAACCATAACCATCTTACTAATCTGGAACACGACCCCTGCTGCTGTGGATACACAGACGCAGGCCTTGTCCCTAATCTCGGGGACAACTCGAGAGCTAATAAGCAAGTTCCAGCTGTTCTTCAAGTGTACTCCCACCACTATTAACCATAACCACGTCACTAATAAGGCTTCTTCCCGTCAAATTGCCATTTTTATGATTCGTGCTTGTTTCCAGTCTCCCCTAGGGTAACTATTTTACATTCACAAGCGCTAACGTACAAGCTGCGCACTAAAAAAAAAAAAGCGCCTTGTTCCCTCCCCAGTGGCGTCTTGACGATCGTGAGATGATTTGGAACACAGCCCGTGTGCCGCTACACCGGCGAGACCAGCCGAGGTCAGCGTCGTCCTTCCAGCGCCCATCGTATCGCTCAGAATGATCTGGAACACAGCCCCTTACCGAGTCCATCTTCATGCAGGTGCCGAAGTCGGCGAGTTTGAGGTGGCCGTTGTGGTCCAGCAGCATGTTGTCGGGCTTGACGTCTCGGTGGATGAAGCCCATGGAATGGATTGCGTCCAGAGCCATGACTACCTCCGCCGTGTAGAACTTGGCCCACTTCTCGGGAACGTCGTACGTGCTAGTGAGGTTGACGAGGTCTCCGCCCGGCATGTACTCCATCACCATGTAGAGGAACCTGTCGTCCTGAAACGCACAGCACAGCTGGGGGGAGAGAGGGAGAGGGAGAGAGAGAGAGGGAGAGAGAGAGGGGACGTTCATTAGTAGTGTTTGTGTGTTGTTTCTTACCATACAAGTGTACATCTCAGAATGTGTGTGTGTGTGGGTGTGTGGGTGTGTGTGTCTGACCTGTACAACCCAGGGACTGTGTGCGAATGCCATGATGTCTCTCTCCTCCCAGAAAAACGCAGAGTCCGAGCGCTTGATCATCTCAAATTTACTCAGCAACTTCATGGCGTAAACCTTCTGAGATGCCTTGTGTCTCACCTGTACACACACACACACACACACACACACACACACACACACACTTTCTCATTCAGACAAAGTAACAGAAGCACCTAAACAATAAATACAGAATATGTAAATTAGGAACACATATGACCCCTCCTTCCTTCATTTGCATACCGGGACGTGACTGGCTCTTATATTAAAGATGCAATAATACTCGTCACATGTCTAAACATATCTAAAGCCAAGCAGGCTCCAATATGCAAATTAGACATGCCTATGGCCCCTCCCCTGGTAATCCAGTGTTGCATGGTCTTCATTTGCATACTGGAACCTGACTGGTTGGTTTACTAATGATGCAATAACACTTGTCATACAACACCAAGAATTTTTTTTTAGCTCCGACAATTTTCTTAAACTAATGCAACAACAATGTTCACACTTTAATTCCCCTGAAAGTATCTAACCATAGGACAAAATATATACTTACCAGCTGCACCTCTCCGAACGCTCCCCTGCCGATCACCTTCACCTTGTCGAAGTCCTCCGGCTTCATCTGCAGATCTCTGATCTCACCCATTACTGCCTCATCTGCACACGCACGCGCGCACACACGCACGCACACACACACACACACACACACACACACACACACACACTAGCGGTTGATGCTAAGTGTAATTACAGCGTAATTTCAATCTGTTCTTAATATTTTCCCAACATCTCTGAGGTAAATCTTGATGTTTCCACTTTACTGTCCGTATTAAAGACATCAAACACGCTAGCTAAGCACTAGCTCGCTAAACCTGGCCTCCGTTACAATAAACGAGCTGTACGAAGTCTTGCCATGTTCCCAGTTGCCTAGCGACGGTGTTCTTCCTGTCAATTTAACCACTTGAATAGTGAGAGTTATTTGTGAGTTTATTACTTAAAAATTATTCCAAATTGATTTACTTGCTCAATGGACAACTGATTTGTGTAAAAAAATATATATACACACACACACACACACACACACACACATACATATACATATATATATATATATAAAAATATATATCAGACCAACACGAGCACAAATAAGCCTCTGCATGCTTCTGCACTAAATAAATAATGAATTTAATAAATAAATACACACCCGGTTGTCGGAGCGTTGAGTCATTCTCCCACTGCGCTGCATAACACTAGTCGCCATGGCAACGGGGGAAAGTGGGATGCAGGACGGATGGAGAATTTATCAAAACTAAACCGAGACACAGATGGACGTCTCTGCGGCTTTTTAAACGACATTTAAGAGCGCGTCCTTCGTTTTTATATTTCCTTATTTTGAGATTATTATTTGTGTGTTTTGATTGATTGATTTATTTATTTATTTTACACCGCACTGATGTATCCTTAAAGCTTATAGCTGACAAATCTGGACCAAAATAAAACAGAAGAGCAGCGACTACTGTACGAGCGTTCCTCCGTCCTGGTGCGCGTTGGGGTTTAGACGGTCGTTTAGCATTCGGGAGAGATTTAAGCTTCTCATTTATTATACAGGACACTTCTCAGCCATTTTGATATCGTTAACTCGGAGGAAAAGAAACAAACATTATTATCAACCTCGTCTCGTCTGAAAGCTTAAAAATAGTCCATTATTATACGAATATGACTCGCTGCTGAAAAAAAAAATATATATATATAAATAACATAAAAATAAATACATTCTGGCACCCCGCAAGGCCAAAATAAACAAATGTCAAATCAATACATTACTGAAAATTCTAGTCACATGATTAGGACACGACGCCGAACCGGGTTTTTAGCAAATTCTTCAAAAATCAAACTTACAAATCAAAAGACAAATTTGTTGTTTATGAGTTTCACGCGTGTGTGCAGCAGAAACATTTATAAACACTGAAACAGATGATGTCTTTATAATTACAATATCGAGAAGGAAAAGTTTTAAACATGGACACAGATGAAAGTTAGCTAGCTAGCTTGTGTTCCGACACACGGCGCAGCTCGCATGACCGAGAGCTGATTGCCAAAATTCCTCGTTTCCAATGCATGCGTGTGTGTGTGTGTGTGTGTGTGTGTGTGTGTGTGTAAAAAGCACAGTGGCCAGATGTTGCTCAACTTCACAGCTCACACCAATACTCACATCTGTTCAAGAAGGTCTCGATGTTCTTGTTTTTGCGTAAGGCGGGAAAGTTCAGATCTAGAACCACGGCGCTCATGGCATCCTGAAAGAGACGGAGAGAAGAGAAAGTGGATCCTCGCCCTCGTTTACGTTTTGACTGGATGGGAACGTCGTTAATGTGAAAGTGCCGACGTTAACTCGGGTACAGCTTCCGTCCTGCGGTCTTCAGTATCGGATCAGTACCTCCTGAATAGTCAGGTCCTTTAAACGTGAAACATCACGTGTGTGTGTGTGGGGGGGGGGGGGGGGTCAAGGTTACGTTAGTGTAAGATAAAGCATAGCATTAATTATCTAAATCAATCATTTATGTCAATGGAAGGTCAAGACAAACTGTGTGTGTGTGTGTGTGTGTGTGTGTGTGTGTGTGTGAAATCTCATTCCTACAAAAAGACAGTGAAACAGGAAATGATGGAAGCACAGAACACCATGACACTCTCTGGAGTCTCGAGCGGAATGTGTTATTTCCTGTGTGTGTGTGTGTGTGTGTGTGTGTGTGTGTGTTTCCGGATGGCTAAAATAGTATGTTCAACATGCAGTATTAGGACAGTGGGTTCGAACAGTGAAATGAGGACTGTAATCAATGTGACACACACACAGAGAGAGAGAGAGAGAGAGAGAGAGAGAATGTATGTGTGTGCGTGTGTGTTGGACTGTTTTCCCCAGTAAGCGTTTCCATGGCGATCTCGTCTGGTATGTAAACCACAACAGACACAACAGACCTGAGTTTGAGTAGTCAGCCTTATAAGTGTTTAAAAGTATTTAACCGGCTCCCCTCACACTCACGCGAGTTTATGCGCACACGCGCACACACACACAAAGAATGCAGAACGCATCAGGCCGATATAAATACAGTCATGTGAAAAAAATAAGTACACCCCATGGAAACTGGATTTTTATTATTTTTTTTTTTCATATTTGGACGAGCAAACATTTGATCCTCTTTGAAATAGTGCCTATTAATAAAAGGTGATACACTCTACCAATGACACATTTAAATGAACATTTTGTAGATTTAAATGAACAAAAAATTGATCAGTCATATGGAAAAAGTAAGTACATCCCTACGTTTATCACACCTTCAGATCCATGAAGTTAGAATCGGGTGTTGAAGATTCCAGGGATTAGAACCTGCAGGTGGAACCGGTCTTATTTATTCCCCTCTCATATCTAGTGTCTGGTTATTGAGGTGTGTGCCGTCATCATGCCAAGATCTCAAGAGCTCTGTAAGGCCTTCAGAACAAAGCTTGTAGATGCTTACGAGTCTGGTGAGGGATTTAAAACGATCTCCAAATTATACGAAACGCATGATTCCACTGTGAGGAGAATCATCTATAAACGGCGCAGATTTCGTCCCGGCAAATTCAGCCCGAGAGCAGAATTCTCCAAGAACCCCCAAATCTGATCACAGGATCTGCGAGCAAGTCTCGCAACTGTAGGTGTGAAAGTGCGCGCTTCTACAGTCAGAAAGAGACTGCACAGATTTGACCCGCGTGGGAGGCGTGTCAGGAAAAAGCCTTCGCAAGACTACGGCAGTTTGCCAACGAGCACACAGGCAAAGACCAGACCTTTTGGAATAATGTGCTCTGGACAGACGGATCAAAGATAGAGTTGTTTGGCTACAGTAACAGCAGACATGTTTACTGCAGACCAAAGACAGCTTTTCAGGAGAAGCACCTCATACCAACTGTGAAGCACGGTGGAGGTGATGTTATGGTTTGGGGTCGCTTCTCTGCCTCAGGGACTGGACAGCTTGCGTTCATTGATTCAACTATGAACTCTGCATCATATCAAAGAGCGCTCGACGATGACGTGAGGCCGTCTGTCTGAATGTGGACCTTTGAACAGGACGAACGATCCTAAGCACGCTAACAAACGGCTCAAAAAGAAGAAACGGAGGGTTATGGAACGGCCTGGTCAAAGCCTGGAATCGAATCCCGTTGAAATGTTGTGGGGGGGGATTTGAAACGGGCAGAACATGCAAGGAAACCTTCAAACATCTTGCGGACGAACGAATATTGCATGGGAGAGCGGTCAAAAATTCCAAAACGCCTGACGGATGATCATGCAAAACGCCTACGAGAAGATATTTCTGCTTAAGGGGGCGATGCTAGCTTCTGAGGCCAAGGGTGTACTTACTTTATCCGCAGAAGAACATCACATCTATTGCTATTTCTGCTGAGTAAATGACTAAAAATAAAGCTATTTTTCCTTGTGGTTTTGTTCAAGTGTATCAACTTTATTAATAGGCGCTGCCTCAAAGAGGATCACATGTCTGCTGGTCCAAATATGTAAAAATAAATAAATAAATAAATAATTAAAAAAAGGGCAACAGTTTCCATGGGGTGTACTTATTTTTTCACATGACTGTATATTCACCTCCCACAGTCCGTGTGTGCGTGTGTTTAGAGCTGATATTAAAATTTCATATCACGACAATTACGTGACCTTTTATACGACGGCGGAGACTCGGCTCGGCCAGTCAGCGATGTACGAGATGACGAGCGCCATGGCGTCGACGCCGGTATCAGCATCAGAGTTAAAAACGCTGGAACCTGATCTGTTTCAGGACAGTGAACGGCTGGACGGACGAAAGCATTAAAGCGCCGCTGCATCGCTCCCTTCACCCAGATGTCCCAATGTCCATTTAGACTGGACCGGTCTTAAAGTACGGCGAGGTGATATTTTCGCCCGTACTGCACCCCTCTGTACCCGAAACGTAACGTCCCTTCTGTTGGAGCTGAATAAATGTAATCAGCTGTTAATGGAAAAGGAGCTGCTCCTGCTACGGGCAGAAACCCCACCAGTGCACCACAGCTATAAAAGGCACGACCCAAACCCAACACTTTATACCAGATTCCACGCTTAAAAATAGCAGCTGGAATGATTACGTGGAGAAACAACAGGCAGAGCGAAGGAGGGAGGGAGGGAAGGGGGAAGAGAGGGAGCGAGCGAGAGAGGAACTCTAAAGCCTAAAATCTCCATCCGACACCAGCACCGCTCCAACACAACGTTACACAATCACAACACGACATTTTGTTCTGTTCTTAATCGGGGAAAATACACCAAGTCCTGGTTTTCAGACAGGCCGCATCAGCGCTGATAACCGAGATCCATCTCATAATCCAACAAATTCACGATTCCTGGCCTGGGACTAAAACAAACAAACAAACAAACAAACAAACCAACCATCATATGTGCTTTTGTTTGTGTGAAACTGGTGGGGTCCCCGCCCCCCCTCCCTCCAATGACGGACTGTGTAAAGGGTGCCGATACTTTGCACACAGCATCAGATGGAAGGCAGCTAATAATTCTACACCTACAAAGTGAGCTGTATGACAGGTACAACTGTGGAGTTGATTTATATGTTTAAGCTTAAAAAGATGGAAGAACTAATTAAATAATTACATAAAGACATTTAAAAACAACAACAACAACAACAACAACAACAACAACAACAATATGACGTTGCGATATGGCGAAAATTTCACATCAGGAGATTTAAAGATGCTTCCACGATACAGACACGATGACATGCGCTATATCAAGACCTGGGAATTATAAAGTTCTGAGGTTTGTTGTCCCCCCCCCCCAATAAAAAAAGAACTGAAACGATTTAAGAATTAAATCAAATTAACATTTACATTAAGGGTGCACGATACCGTACGAGACATTTCCACAACGCGTAGATGATACGCATCGTTATATTTAGACGCTTTTACATAATTGAGGTCTGTACACATTAAATAATGAATAATAATAATAATAATAATAATAAAGAAGAAATAATAGAAAACAGTGCTCGTAGACGCTACATAAAAGCAGCACTGAAAAGCAGCAACAACAACAACCAATTTAAATATTCAAAAATACACAAAACTTTAGCATCTAACTGGCTGATTTCAATCGCTACGGTGATAGCCGTGATATCGGAGAAAAGCGTATCGTGACACCGCAGTGTCGGTATTCCGCCGCCGTATCACCCGGCACTACACCGATAATCCAGAAGCGGCTCAGTTCTCCGACCGCTCGCGCTGTTGATGCTCGGGCTGAAAATCCCTCAGCAGCTGCTTTAACGAGCACCGAGACTCTGTCACGTCACCGCCGGGCCGCTCCCACGGAAACGTTCCTCGCCCGAGTCCCGACAGAGCGTCAGCGCCGTCACACAAAAAGTGGCAGAAAATCTTTACGGCGTCGCACGAGCGCTTCCTTCAGATCGACGCCTACGACCGAGACGCCTTTACTATATAATCTCGCGAGTCATCCCGACATGACGATTTTATTACGCGCGGCGTCGCTTCACGCTCGCGTTTGCCCCGGGAGGTTTCCGAGCCCGGGAGCGGTCCAGAGACACGATCCACGGTCCTCTTCCAAAACGGTGGTCTGGCGTTTACGTCCAAAAACCGCGTTATAAAATTCATCGGAAATTCAGCGCTTCTCCATCCCATCATGTTTAAACTTCGTTTCTCACATCGGATCTTTGGTGTTCGAACAAGCCGAGTCATCGGGTCACGGACCAGATGAAAAAGCTACGCAGATCGGCGTAAACGTACCGTTTCTTACCGGGTTTCCTGCAGCTAATTTACATACATGTACGCGATTGGATACCGCAGAGGTAGGATCTGCTCCTGAAGCCGTCACGGGTCACGTTTAGAAAACTAGCACGCTTACGGTGCTCAATGAACCTGGTACATAACCACAGACGTCAGGTATAACCGTAAGCGGCGATGACGGCGACAGGGGCCGTAACGCTAGCGTGGAAGGGAGCGGGGAGCGGGTAAGGAAAAGAGAAGAACTGCTTCACGCATTACAAAGGAAATCTCAGAAAGAGTGTGTGTACTGTTGCACAACATCATAACTCATCAGAACTCCATTTCGACACTCGAGGGGGTCTGTGATTCACGACGTACGTGAAAATCTTCGTCATTTTCAAAAACGCATCACAGGTCCTCCCCTCCTGAATAATCATAGGTCAGTTCACAGGATTTGACGCTGTCCATCATCACGTATTACATCATGAGCTGTGGGTGGAGGAAAAAAATAATAAAAAATGGAAGGATGGACAGATGATAAACAAATGACGGAACAATGTCAGAGCACTTTTCAACTCCACACTTATTCACAGAGTACAGCATGAGTCACTCGCAGTGTCTCCACACACACACACACACACACACACACACACACACACACACACACACACACACACACACGGTTACACAATGTGCTAAATCGTCCCACACTCAGACAGAGGTGTTAACACTGATGTCTCATATCAACCATCATCATCAGTTCTCTCTCTCTCTCTCTCTCTCTCCCCCCCCCCCCCCCCCCCCCCCCCCCCCCCCCCCCCAAATCACACACACTTGTTTCAGCTCCTCACTTACACAGACCTCATTAAATATAAAAGCTCATCATATAAATTGTGCAAGCTGCATTATCCAGAGAGAGGTCAAGTGTTCCGAAGATTTTTTACAACTCAGTCTGCTGGAAAAACATCTGGATCGATAAAGAAGTAATAATTAAATACTGTTAGGGCTGGGACTGACACGGCGCCGGGATATCGGTGAAGTAACTAATACATTAGCGTGCTGAGCTGTAAAGTGCAGGTTTATAGCTGGCGTCTGAGTGAAGTGAGGCTTTCAAGATCAAAAAGCAGAGCAAAGGATGGTCAAAAGCAAGGAATCTACAGCACATCGAACACCACCACAACTCAAAATACTGAAACTCTAAATGCTGCAACGTGAAAATACCAAAACACTAAACGGGGCAAAGTACAGCGACTCAAAACCCAGCGACTCAAAGTACAGCGACTCAAAACCCGGTGACTCAAAGTACAGCGACTCAAAACCCACCGACTCGAAGTACAGCGACTCAAAACCCACCGACTCGAAGTACGGCAACTCGAAACCCAGCGACTCGAAACCCTGCGACTCGAAACCAGGCGACTCGAAACCAGGCGACTCGAAACCCGGCGACTCGAAACCCGGCGACTCGAAACCCGCGACTCGAAACCCGGCGACTCGAAACCCAGCGACTCGAAACCCGCGACTTGAAGTACAGCAACTCAAAACCCAGCGACTCAAAACCCGGCGACTCGAAACCCGCGACTCAAAACCCGGCGACTCAAAACCTGGCACCTCAAAGTACGGCGACTCGAAACCCGGCGACTCGAAACCCGGCGACTCGAAACCCGGCGACTCGAAACCCGGCGACTCGAAGTACAGCGACTCAAAACCCGGCGACTCAAAACCTGGCACCTCAAAGTACGGCGACTCAAAACTCGGCGACTCGAAACCCGGCGACTCAAAGTACAGCGATTCAAAACCCGGCGACTCGAAACCCGGCGACTTAAAGTACTGCAACTCAAAACCCACCGACTCGAAGTACGGCGACTCGAAGTCCGGCGAGTCGAAGTACTGAAAGTTAAAAACACCTCTCCTCAAAATACCATAACTGAAAATACTGAAAGTCAAACACTTCAATTCAAAACAGCAAAAAACTAAACACAGGAATTCACACTACCACAACTGTGACTCAAACTACCAAACCCCACATTTTTAAACCAGTCACCACATTTTTCCTGCGTCTCCTTAATTAATTTTAAAAAATATGTTCACGTGTTAAATAAAGTCATATTTTTTCTTCCTAATTTGACTTCCTTTGTTATCTTTCACTCAGCATGCTGACTTCCGCTCGCCAGGTTACTGTTTTCACTGCTTTAAGATCTGAAGGCGGGACGAGCGCTGTGATTGGCTAGTTCGAAGCTTACTCGAGCTTTACCCAATATTAGCCCCGCCCACTTTACATGGAAGGGGAGAAACTGTGGATAAATACATGAAGACTTTAAAAGTTCCTGATTAATCGGAATTTTATACTTCGAGGGGTTTTATTAGTTTAGTTTCCTGTCGGTTTCTCTTTAAGGGGAAGTGAGCGAGTGAGCGAGTGAGCGAGTGGTCGAGGGTGTGTCTGAGAGCGAGAGAAAGTTGCTGCTTTTCTGTGAGGAGGACGAGAGGGCGAGAGGAGGAACGATGTGTGTGTGTGTGTGTGTGTGTGTGTGTGTGTGTGTGTGTAAAAATGGACAAGGCCACTATCACAGCACCTTATAAGGCAGTGTTTCTCCCTACTGCTCACACACACACACACACACACACAATAAGTGAGGGAATGAGGGAGTGAGGGGGAAGGGAGATAAAGAGAATGGGGGGAGGAGGAGAGTCAGAAAAAAGAGCGAGAACTGTGGTGGAAGGACGGAAAGATGGAGGAAAAATAAAAAGGTATAAAGGAGAGGAGGAAAGAGGGAATAGCAAAAATAGAGCATAGAAAAAGATAGGAGAAGCTGTAAGAAGAAATGAAACAAGGTAGAAAGGAGAGAAAGAATAAGAACATAGAGAGAAAAAGAATAGAGAGAAAAAAAAGTAAAGAGAGAGAGAGAAGGAATAGAGAAGGGGGACAAAGAGGAAAAAAAAGATGGAGAAAGATGGAGAGGGATAGAGAGGCACAGAAAGAGAGAGAGAGAGAAAGAAAAGAGACAGAAAAACAGAGAGAAACAGCAAGAAAGACAGAGAGAGAGAGAGAGAGAGAGAGAGAGAGAGAGAGAGAGAGAGAGAGAGAGAGAGAGAGAGGGAGAGAAGGGGAAACTGGTGGGTGGATGTAAGTATCTGAAGTCGCAGGAAGTAATTATTAGTTATAGAGTTCCGCGTCTATAAATAGAACACTCATCCCTGTTCCCTTCATCTCTCTGTCCATCCCCCGTCCATCTCCCTGTCCATCCCCCTGTTCATTCCCCGTCCATGCCTCTGTCCATCCCTCTATCTATCTCCCTGTCCATCTCCGTGTCCATCTCCCTGTCCATCCCTCTATACATCTCCCTATCCATACCTCTGTCCATCCCCCTGCCCATCCCCCTGTTCATTCCCCGTCCATGCCTCTGTCCATCCCTCTATCTATCTCCCTGTCCATCTCCGTGTCCATCCCTCTGTCCATCTCCCTGTCCATCCCTCTATCTATCTCCCTGTCCATCCCTCTATCTATCTCCCTGTCCATCCCTCTGTCCATCTCCAAGTCGTATCAGAAGCGCAGCAACATGTAATTTCCCTCTTCACTCGTTTATTACAGATTAATTGACCAGATTAATGTTCCACAGAGATGTGCATCAGGGAAAAGTCACAAAGGTACAGTGAAAGATAGGGAGAGACACACACACACACACACACACACACACACACACGCACACACACACACACACACATCAAGCTATTTGTCAATCAGTCTATCTAATCTCAGTCCATCCTGCACTCCTGTCTCCTTAATGGATTAAATGGAGCAGGGACAACAAACACTGTGTGTGTGTGTGTGTGTGTGTGTGTGTGTGTGTGTGTGTGTGTGTGTGTGAGAGAGAGAGTGAATGAGAGACTGTGTGAGGGTATGTGTGTGTGTGTGTTTGTGTCATATCATCTCATGATATCATCTCACGATACTCCAAGACATTTCTACAACGCGCAACACGCATCGTGACGTTTAGGCTCGCTAACAAACCGCCAGCGAAAACGCAGAAACGTTCTAAATGTGACGCAAAAAGAAAATTCTTTCAAACACGAACAGAATTAAAAGAAAGCGAACTCTGATTAAAGTGTCTCGGAGGTGGGGTTTGTTTTTTTTTTAACCCGGACTGAGACTTAGCAATTAGCAAATGTGCTAAACGTGATGATGTACGAAGCCTCGAGCGCATCGTGAGATTAGCCGATGAGAAGTGAAAACGATAGTAACAGTAATATTACAAATCAATACACACACACACACACACACACACACACACACACAGAGCGTTTGCGGGATGTTTTGCTCGACACACAGCTGCTGATCTTCGAGATGTCATTCATCATTAATGATCCTGAGGTCCTGCAGCTTTACACCATCACCACTAATTTAATTAGCATGAAGACTTTAATTACGCTAATTTACTCCTGCTGCAACACACACACACACACACACACACACACACACACACACACACACACACACGAGATTTTGTGGCTAATACGCTGTGTACAGAAAGCCAACACTGGGTTAAAATGTCCGTGGTGGGAACATTTGATGTGTGGAACCAGCTAGCTTTAGAAGACACGTACAGCTAGTACCATTTCTCATGGAAAGTTCAAACAGGCCACGCCCACGCCCGACACTACGTTGTATCGATCGATTCATTTCCCCTCGTTTTTTCCCGCCAATACTTTGCATTTTTAAGCAACTTGTGATTAACGACATGGATCCTGTAACTATTACGCTATTATATTCCTGTCATATTTTGCTGAATTTAGACCCCAAAGCATCGAATTTCTTGTAGCGAGTCGTCCAAAGCCAGGATTTCTGTTCTGGAGCGTCCGAGACGGAACCTGATGTCAACAGCGCACGGTGTGTGGATCGTTAGCGAGCCCATTCCCCGCCCCTGAGCTATACCTGCTTTACCAAGGTCGATATCACGCCAACAGTCCATGATCAAATCTGTGTCTGTGCCACACACACACACACACACACACGGAGAGAGAAACTGCACAGTAAGACACTCTTTTATTCACAGAGTGATCTACAGCTCAGTCTGTAAAGTCTCGCACACGCAGCTCAGCACTTTCACTCCTCCGAGCTCAACAGAACCGTCATGGTTCAGTGAGAAACGCTTATTCAGCTCATTCGACACAAGACACAGCGTGAGAGAGAGACACACACACACACACACACACACTTCACTGCGAGCTGAATATGATTAAGCACTAAATTTACCCGGGGGCGAATTAAATAATCAGATAATTTCCCTGACATTCATCCCGATTTCACCTTTAATATCGTTAAGGATTAGATTGGACCGCTTGCTCTTCAGATCAGATCAGACGGCATGCTGGCTTCTTTAGTTTTTCCACTAGAGCTACGAAGAGCTACGAAGCGTAGAGCGCCCTCTAGAGGAGAAATAAATATGATCGCTGGCTAATTTTGTGGCGTTATTTCAGGTGTTTGATTCATTTTGGACATCTCTATTTTCGGTTGCTGTTTGGAGAGTTAGTTTTCGGTTCAGTTTGAATGTATAGATCTTTCATCGACTTTAATATCTATTAATAGTTGATTTATACGTATGTTAATATTGATATATTTATTTCATTTAAAAGAGTACAGTACACGGTACAGTCAGTAGTTTATTTCTGTAATAACGTTCAGTAAGATTTTACTTTGAGCGCCATGTTTTCATTCAGTGTCCGTGTTAAAGACTATCGGTCGATGAATGGGTTGTCGGCAGGTAGATACCGACCGACTCGGTTATCGGTAAAACCCACTATCGGTCCGTCTCTAGCATCATGCAGCTGGAGTCGGGTCGGACGTGCGGCCCAAAGTACACATGATAATGTAGTTTACATTGCGGGTGTCCGATATGACCATAAAAAATGATTAACGGTGATAAAATAAATGACGTTTATATTAGGGGTATCACGATACTTGCAGACGTTTCTATGATACATTAAATGTATCACGGTATTTAAGTTTGCTGACAAATTTGCCAGGAAATCAACAGTTCTGAGTTTTGTTGTTTTTTTTTTAAAAAAAAGTGTAAATATAAATAAGTCAATTAAAATGTAAATAAATACGACAAAACACTGAAGACTGAAAGGAAAAAAAAAATATATATATATATATATATATATATATATATATATATATATATATATATATATATATATATATATATATATATATATATATAACTCTGTAAAAAATATATCTAATGAGAAATATTCAAAACTCTAACAACTAATGAAGTGATTTCTGTTTAAAGTTTATAACTTAAACATTCACACTAAAAAACACCGCGACGCCTGTACTATCTCAGAAAAGTGTACTGTGACATCACTGATCACGCTACTGCGCAGCTCCAGTTGACATGAGTACAGATTCAGTCCCGCAGTGTGCGCAGTGTGCGCAGCGTGCGCAGCGCTCATCCCGGGGATCGTCCGCTGCCTACGACGCCTTTCCTTTAACACCAGGAGGAAACGGAACCAAACTGCCCCGTGTGATTAATGACGTTTCACTCACCAGATTATTCCTTAAAAACAATCAAATTCCTGTCATGTGGAATCAGGAACGCTGCAGTAGGGAAGATGTTAAAGTGTGTGTGCACGTGTGTGTGTGTGTGTGTGTGTGTGTGTGTTTTAGGGAGAGAGAGAGTGAGCAAAATATCTTTTCACTCCCACACACAGCTCCTCGGCTCGTCTCTCTACATCCACCTGCACTGATTCACTACAGGGAACAAAACAGACGCGTGCACACACACACACACACACACACACACACACACACACACACACATCCTTCATCCTGCTGACAAGCTGACACTTACCGCAAATGCATCAAACACACACACACACACACACACACACACACACACACACACACACACACACACACACACACACAGGTCCTCCCTACATCATCATCATCATCATCATCCCAACTAGCTGCTGCTCTGTGCTACTCTACAGTGCAGATTTAATGGCTCAGAGCAACCAAGAACGACAACACAATAAATACACAAATATTTATTTCTGAGATTTTTTTTTCCATCACATACAATTACATCAATTAAAAAAATGTTTTGTTTGTTTTTTTTTTTTTTTAAAAACACCACAAAATGGAAATCCTTCCAGAACCTGCAATGTGAGACTAAATATTATAATTCTTTAAGCTAATCAAAATGATCTGTGGTGATCGCGATTAATCACTACATTCCACAATCATAAAAACACATTTATAAATTATATATAGGTCAACTTAATATTCTCAGTTAGTTTCATGATAAAGTGAAATTGCTACAACATTGCGTTCTATTACACAATAAAATTGCATTATTAATTATCGGTTTATTAATTATTATTAATTACCGTTTTATAATTATTACAGATTTTATTATTATTATTATTATTATTATTAATAATAATAATAATCTTTGAACTATGAAAGCTTTGTAACGGTTTAGTTATTAAACGGAAGGGCTGGCTGATATGATGATGTAATATTGATATGGTTATAATACAAACTTTTCTCACAAAACATTTTTAAAACGTTGTTTTTTTTCCACTAAAATTAGAAACAGATTGGAAACAAATAGTAAAATATTCATTTTTTTATTATTGAAAAGAAAAAAAAAAAAAAATCTCCTTCAGTGCTAAATAATTCATTTTTGCAGACATTAAACAAGTATCAAGAAGTGTTTTTATTGTTACACACAACGCTGCTAAATCGGTCCGCACAGGATTTCGCAGAATTTTTTCCCGTGATCGATGCGGCCAAAAATGCGGGATTTTGCTGCGGATTTTTTCGAAAGTTTGCAAAAGTTGGCGAAATCGCGATCGCATGAAATAGTTTCCCACGCCCTTTCACGGTGATGTTTGTTGGTAAACGACGCACGTGAATCGAAGAGGACTTTGGCTGAACGCGCATCGTGAAGACGTCACACGACGTGTCTCGGGCCCGAATCTGCGGAAAATCTGTGATTATTTTGAAAAATTGCACGCTCCTCCGAATATTTGCGGAGTTTACTTGATTTTGCCTTGCTGCTCGCAATCTTAAATATCGTGGTGCACATTGTATGATATTCTTGCCAAATCGCCCACCCGTAACATAAATACCATGTTTCAAACTTGGCAAAAAAAAAAGAAGAATTCAAATTCCAAGGTGTGATGCATGAGGCGTATCGTAAGTATCGCGATACGATATTTTTCACATATCGCACAAACCTTGTCCAAATACAGCTCTGCCCTCTGTCTCAGTTTAGCAGCTCACGTCTACCTCGGCGGATTGGATCGACTTCCTGCAGTCGAGTCGCTTCAGAGTCACATCGCTAGAGTTCAGGTGGAAGCGAACCGAGACCACCTCGCTCTGTTCTAACGGACTAAACTGGCTAGCGTCTACGAGGAGGGACGGAGGAACTGGAGCAGCGTGCCAGGTCGACTCTCTCTCTGCTTCGAGCAGAAAATCCACAAGGGAGTAGAAACAGAGATAAGGAGTCATCAGCATTCCAGCCTGCGGCGAGATTATCCCCGAGCTCCACAGCAGCAACACCTCCTGAGTGTTAGTGCAGTCCTCCCAACTGCTGCTGCCTGCCTCGATCAGATACACTCCGGAAAATCGGTTCTCCGTTTTTACGTTGCGTGCTCGGCTTCGTAACAGCTGTGTTCGCAGATTAGGTTAGCAAGACAAAGCTAACTGTACTAGCTACGTTCCTTCCAGGCTTTACTTATCTTTCTAGCATCTCTATACACATTCAAAGAGAGGTCGTATATGGCAAGATCAAACCACAGTTATGAGTTTTTCTTACGTTTTTGTGCGTCAAACAGAACTGAAGATACATCAGGACTACAATCTTATTTCAAAAGTCACTGAAATCGCAGCTCAGGTGTCGCGTACTTGTGTAGAAAATGCGTAAACGCAGGGTTATCATCGTACCAGGTATACATTAGCATATTATGTATATTTACTGTTCCTGATCTACAATATCACACTGTTTTGCTGGAGCTTCTTTAACCCCTCAGATTGCATTGTTTTTCTCTCTTTTTTTTTTTTTATTTATGATATTTTTAGTCAGTATATTGGTGTAAAAGCTCCCACAGCTTCAGCGGAACCTATATAAAATATTTATAATGTTAACTCATTTTTGGCAAAAAAAAACAAAACAAAACAATTCTCTCAAGGTCTCAACATCATGGTGCATGTCCTGTATCGCTACGATATCTTCAAGTATCGTGATATGATAATTTTGCCGTATCGTACATCCCTAACTCAGGGGAAGTGGTTTTGTGATTGTGGGAACTCATCTCTACGTGATACGCAACACATTGTGCTGACAGGAAAATGACAGACTCAATTTTTCTTCTTCCCCCAGGTTAATCATTGACCCTCTGCTGAAACTGACCTTCGCTCCGGGGCTCGTTGTTGCCTCCTGCGTCTCCATCAGACGTAAAAAAAAAACAAAACACTCACCTCATCCTCTGGAAAGCTGCTAATCTAATAGCTAACACGACCATTTTAACACCATCACAACTCGGGATGATAAAACACAAACACTTCTCTTTCACCGGCCATGTGGTGATATTACAATTTAACACTACTGTCCTTGCGGTAACGTTTTATCTCTCGGCTTCAACAAAATCGATACTCCATGTCCCGGTTTACACCCGTCGGCATTTTAAACCATAAACAAACCTTGGAGACCGCTCGTTTCTAGCGTACTGGCTAATTGCTAGCTTCGTAACATGGATAGAAACACCACTAGAGTGTAAAAGAACTCTTAGCTTTAAGAATGTAGAACAGTTTTAACATAGAGGTTTGTGCTAATATTGCTAGCTTGTAAGAGTTTTTGTGCTGAACTGCTTTTGATTTTTACAAAACAATATCACATTGGACTTCAAATCACACCAACCTTACCAACACACACACACACACACACACACACACACACACACACACACACTTTACACAAGCGAGCGGTGCGTATAAAGCGACTTGTATAGCAGCCAAACAAGCGCATTATACTGGATAACGGAATAATCAGCTTCAGTTAATGACTAAATAAATGAGGGTACAGTAGTGTGTGCATGAGAGAGAGAGAGAGAGAGAGAGAGAGAGAGAGAGAGGAGAAGAAATTATATAGGCTAGCTCCTTTCCACTATATATTTTGCTTCACAATTTGAAAAAAAAGAGAGAAGAATTTAAACATATGTTAATGTGGTTAGTTCCTGTGGTGAATAACAAACTGACTAGCATAACGAGCTAGCTAATTCCATTAGCATCTTTTACTACAGTTAGCACCAAGTCTGATTAGCATCTTTTACCACAATTAGCTCCATGTCTGATTAGCATCTTTTACCACAGCCAGCTCTATGTCTGATTAGCATCTTTTACCACAGCAAGCACCAAGTCTGATTAGCATCTTTTACCACAGCCAGCTCTATGTCTGATTAGCATCTTTTACCACAGCTAGCTCCATGTCTGATTAGCATCTTTTACCACAGCAAGCTCCATGTCTGATTAGCATCTTTTACCACAGCCAGCTCTATGTCTGATTAGCATCTTTTACCACAGCTAGCACCAAGTCTGATTAGCATCTTTTACCACAATTAGCTCCATGTCTGATTAGCATCTTTTACCACAGCAAGCACCATGTCTGATTAGCATCTTTTACCACAGCCAGCTCTATGTCTGATTAGCATCTTTTACCACAGCCAGCTCCATGTCTGATTAGCATCTTTTACCACAGCCAGCTCTATGTCTGATTAGCATATTTTACCACAGCCAGCTCCATGTCTGATTAGCATCTTTTACCACAATTAGCTCCATGTCTGATTAGCATCTTTTACCACAGCCAGCTCCAAGTCTGATTAGCATATTTTACCACAGCCAGCTCCATGTCTGATTAGCATATTTTACCACAGCAAGCTCCATGTCTGTTTAGCAACTTTTACCACAGTTTGCTGTACTGTCTAAAGCTATAGCAGAGCTGTCAGGACACCGCAGTTAATAACCAAAACATTAGCTTAAGACTTTGAAATGATGAAATAAATTTCTATTTAAGATACTGAGCCTTGAAGTTGCAGTTTTTCAGCTTTCTATATTTTTTAAAATACTTGTAAGCAACTCTCTGTTGTAAAACGGCCCACGTTTTCAGTGGCATTTATAGCAAAATATTATTTTTGTGTTCTTGACTTGTTGTTGTTCATTTTTCCAGGACGTTAACGGACAATTAACACACTAGCTGTATGATGTCACTGAGACACTATTTGTGCACAGGGCGCACACACACGTGTGTGTGTGTGTGTGTGTGTGTGTGTGTGTGTGTGTGTGTGTGTGTGTGTGCGTGCATGCGTGCTATCAGGAGGTAGGGACAATTTTCCAACATGTTCCCAGTAACAACACACACACACACACACACACACACACACACACACACACACACACACACACACACACACAAACACCGACCGCTATCTCCTACAATGAGATAAACCAGAAAGGGACAAAGGCTATAAATGGCACAGAGTTAGAGTGCGAGATCTGTTCTCTCCCACACACTCGGCTTCTCGGCTCGTCTCTACATCCACCATCCACTTTTCTCTTCAGGTCCTTCATCCTGCTGAGGAGTTAACACTCCACTCATGTCAATTTAGCAATATACACACAAAACACCACACACACACACACACACACACACACACACACACACACACACACACACACACACACACATACACACAGGAGGTCAGGCCTTTGAGCCTTTAATCAGTTCTCTTTGAAAGAGGATTAAATGATTAATCATCTAATCATTAGCAGGCTAATCTTCCATCGCGGTAATATTTTGGTGAGGTTTTCCTGTTCCTGTTCCTGTTCCCATTGAAAATTTTAACTGAACTCTGAGCCTCTGCAGTGTCTCCTTTAATATGCGTCATCGTCCCCAGAACACTGACTAATCACTTCCCTCTTAGCTTAGATAAAAACACAACTGGACCCTTTCTTTACATTAGCTCTCATAAAAAAGCAGAATATAAGCTATATGGCTAGGATTAGCTGCCGAATCACATACGTTACACTAGCTAGCAAAAACTTAAACGTTTTGGAAGTCGAAACAAATTCCGACATTTGAATGCTGTTCAAAATGACAGGACGTTCATGCAAAGGCATCCGTTAGCTACGTTAGCCTCGTAGCTCCAGCGAGATAGAAAGCTGCAAACGTCGGATGCCAAACGTGTCTCGGCCGATCCGACTACACGCGGCGTAAACTGTGGAAAGTGTTTTTCTTTACCCGAGCAATTCCAGAAAGACTTTGTCACATCTGAACGTTGCGTAAAACGTGTTAACTGCCGATTCGTCCTGAGCACATTTCTGAGTCATCGGAGAATACACTTCAGGAAAGAGCGATTCGTCAAAAGATATTTTCACTGCTGCATTCCACGGCCGTGAGTAGATGCATCTCCTGGCCCGCGTCTCGACGCTCATCTCTGAGTTATTATCGGGATGCTTGGCTCGACGGTGTGGCTCTGGTTTGACGCTGAGCAGCAAGGCCACCGAAGAACGCGTCAACGCGTGTGGCGTAAACACACCAGTGTGTCTCAGCACTGCACTTTTATTACTTATTCACACACACACACACACACACACACACACACACATACACATACACATACACACACAAATACTCTGAGGGATCGTTAATGTGATGGCGATATCCTGTTCACGCAACATCCTGTTATCACCTAACAATGTTTCAACATTAATCCTGCGTCTGGATTCGACTTGTACTCCACACTTTTAATGCGTTTACTTTGGTCAAATATTTGGCTGGTCCTGACCCCTTTTCTTTTCCCGTCCGAATTTTTCAGTGACGTCCCTCATAAATATAGCTACTTGATGTTAACTTGACGAATGTTCGCCAAGTCAAACGCAGACTGACGGATTTTATTTCACCCGAAACACTCTTTTACACACACATGTATCTCCTTTATTAACAATGCGAGATGTCGGTCCCTACGAAAAACTGCGTAATCGCCGATATTCCCGGGTTCGGATTTGGAAAAGCGCAATCAGATGGGGAGTTGCTTAATGATTCCGATATCAGAGCTTTGACTATCAGCTGATATCTGATATCTCCATGGCAACCGAGTCAGCTCTATGTGAGTTTAGGTATAACATACAGAAAAAAAATATAGAATACACCCACATACCCCTACACACACACACACACACACTGAACCAGTTTCTCTGTATTCTCTGATGAGTCCAGACGATGCAGCTGTAACACACCAACACACCTTTAGCACACACCATCTCTCCGTCTGAAGCTCATGAAGGGTGTGTTAACATGCTGGTGGACTAAATGAGATGTGTTTGAGCAGGAAACACAGCGAGATACAGGATACACTACAGGAGTAAAACGCTCTACATACACAAACGCCAGTTAAACACACCTTTTTAGCCTTGTGAAGAGTGTGGTAATGAGCGGATACACTGAGTACACACACACACACACAAACTTATATATAAATTATACTTCAGTACAGTGTAGTATAGGTGAAGTTTCTAAAACATTTTGGGGAAAGAAAAAAAAAAAGTGCAAATGTGTTCTCATGATCGCACACACCACCGTTCACATCTGCATTAACGATGAGAAATAACAAGCCAGTGGTGTTTTAGAGCGGAACACACGGTAAACTGTGCACCAGATCGATACTGACGCTTCCCGAGAGTCCCCTAACCTCCGCATCGATAGAGACGAAATAAACAGCGGACTCTTACCAAAATGAAAAATGCTTGGATAAGCGAGGACCAATCAGAGTGTAGAGGTTAGTTAAGAGCGGAGGAAAACCTAACGGACGTAGGAAGAGAGTCGTAAAACATCTTTCCTTAACATTTTAATGAAAATTTCAGAGCTCCTGGTTCCCTGGTACCATCCTGAGCTCGGTTTTGTCTGTGTTGAGGTTTTTTTTTTGTTTTGGGGGGGGTTTCCACTGGGTTCTCCGGGTTCCTCCCTGCTCCCAAAAATATGACGCAGGTAGACTGGCTAGCATAAACTTCCCCTCGGTGTCAAAGTGTGTGTGCGTTGCCCTGTGATAATCCGTCTTCCCGTCCAGGGTGTATTCCCTCCTTACGCCCGGTGTTCCCTGGATGGACTCCGGATCCACCCTGACCCTGACCAGGATAAAGCCCATACTGACCATGGATGAATGAACTTAGCAGCATTACAGTTACAACGTCAGTGGAACAACAACAACAACAAAAAAAAACTTTAGATTATTTTATCTATAGATGCCTCCAGTTCTCCCTCACGAGGAACCCTTAAAGGTTCCACGCAGAGCCCTAAAACAATGCTTCCCAAGTTTTTAAGAAGCTAATAAACACGAACTATGCAGTGAACCTTTAAAGAACCATCCTGTCGAAGAGTGTTCCACACGACTGACACGAATCTCCCGAACACAAGCAGCTGCTGTCTTAAATATTTATATCCATCGGCGTGATCTCGTACGGTTTCTGTTTAGGTGAAGAGACTTACGCAATGCCTCGGAATGCCTCTCTCTCTCTCTCTCTCTCTCTGAATGGAAAATGACAAAACTTTCACTGCGTACTGAAAGAGTGATGACACACAATCGCTGACTTACAGCCTCAACCAACAAATGAGCTCCACAATCACTAGACACCTTCGGTACGTTATAAACACGATTAATGGGTTTCAGGGTCAACGGTTGTTTCCCTGTACAGACTGATAGAGCCATTTATTTCATCTGGACTCCTCTGACCGCCCCCCGTGTGTCGTTCAGGTGACGAATGATGAATTTTGGCCTAGCTACAAAAAACAAAAAAAAAAAAAAAAAAAAAAAAAACACTCACATACCAGTGATGATATCGTAACAGGTAAATCTTACCCGGATGCGAGCCTTTACACGCAAGCCGAAGGACCAGATATCAGATTGGCAACTTTATTCGAATGTTGCCGATGTGTAAAAAAAATCCAAGCTGTTTAGACATAAGCAACAATATCCGATCTGTGGCAGAATTCGGCGAAAAACATGGGAATTGTGTGGTGTAATGATGCAAAGTGTGCATTCGGAGGAGGGTTAAAAATCTGTGCTTGAAACTCTGAATCGAGATCCAATCTGATAAGATTTGACTCATCCGATCCAGGATGTATTTTACGCTGTTGGATAGGACAGTGATCATGCACGAGAGAGCATAAAACTGTTGCATTTCTCATGAATCGAACACACACACACACACACACACACACACACACACACACACACACACACACAGAGCGAGAGAGGTCTGGTATTGATATGGGAATGAAAACTGGGAAGGGGGGGGAAGTGGAAGCAGTATCAGAAAAGATCTTTATCCTCGTGCTGCTGCTGGGAAACTGAGTCAGCACGACTTCCTGACAGGTCCAGACATCGGCACGAGCCCTGACACGTTTTGAGAAAGCCCGTGCATCGTAAACAGAATAAACACTTGCATGCATGCATGAATTGAGTAAGCGCGTGCTTTGGTATGTAAAGGTGTTATGATCCCCTCCGCGTGCAGGGTGCTACTGAAAAGTTCACCTGCACGCGGTAAAATAAACAGCGCACCACCATCACCACCACAACAACAACCAACACCACCACAACAGCAACCACCACCTCCACCACCGTAACAGCCTGCAGGAAGCAGGAGGTACACTGAGAAAGTTTGGCCAACAGTATGACTATATTTGGTGCGCGAGGAGGAGGATGAAGACGGAACAGTCTGTCCAAAATGGCAAGACCCTGCAGCGCGAGCTCGCTCTAAACTACCATTTCAGCCGAGATGATAAACAAACACATAAACACACAGAGACACTTAAACACAGCAACAACAACAACAACAAACATTATACAGGGGGCGGTGGGGCCGGTCTTCAGTTACATTGTTGCATTGCAGCGTTTTTACTTCTTCTTCTGTGAACCGGAAACACCGAAACCGGGCAGCAACAACAACAACAACAACAACAACACGGCGCCTTGGCGTGCATGAAACATTCATGACAACTCACCAGCAAACTTTCCAGGTTGATGGCAGAGCGCGGGTCTCTGATCATGGCCTCCAGTTTCTTCAGCCGCTTCTCCATCCTGCTTTCGGCTCCCGAAGACATCATCAGATCATATCCTCAGATTAGACTATGCTAAACAAGGTCAGATCCCTGCACGAGGACTTTGCATTAAAACAAAAACACGCACACACACCTAAAAAAAAAAAAAAAACAAAAAAAAAAACACTAACAATAATAACAACAACAATAAATGGAGCTCGTCTTTGGCCTGTAGGGTTTTCTAGGATCTCCCACTCCAGCACCAGCGGGGAAAATGTGGATTAATCCAACCGGAAATGCTCCTCCAATTAAGTTTGAAAAGTCGGGCAGGACCCCAACTCAGTCCGCCGCGCCATGCTCAAGTTCCCCTGATAAACAACTCAATGTTGGGATTTTTCTTTTCTCTTTTTTGGAGAGGGGTGTTGAGAAGGGCGTTTTCTACCTCTCTCCCCCCCCCTTCTTCTTCTCCTCTATTTCTCCTTCTCTCTCTCTCTCTCTCTTCAGGCGTTTATTCCTCTCCGGATGGTTTTGTGTTCACGCGCTCGTCGCCTCGCACTTTTCCTCCGCCGCCGCGTCGCCTCTTTCCGAGTCTCTCCATCAAACACTCCTCCACCGGCTCGCGAGCTAGTTTTCTGCTTAAACCGCATTGGAGGTATCGGAAAAACGAGACATTGTTATTATAACTATAATTATAATGATTATTATTATTGTCGCTGATTAATTCATCACATTAGTGAGTTTCCCAGCAGCACAGCACGCCTTTTGTCCGCTCGCTTCTTCGCTGCCTCGACCGTGCAGTGTTCAAGTGCTTATACCGGAATTACCGTAAATACAAGCTACGAGCTCACGCTCAGGAATAAAAGGTGCCAAACTGTACTTTCCGTACCACGGAAGGGGACCTTTTGTACAATTAGTCCATCTTTTACCTAAAAAAAAATAATAATAATAATAATTCATCTACATTAACATGATCTAAATAACCACTAGACTTTCCTGATGAAAAGAAATTAGGCACTAAAGGTACAAAACAGGTCATATCACTCTATAGCAACGACAAAAAGTTGAGTACTTTATTTCAAGACTGTACCAGCCTTGTATCTTAAATTCCCTCTTCCCTACATACTCCATCGTGGGTTCCCTGCATCCTGTTATATCCGTACATCCACTCGTACCTGCATCCTGCACACTCACAAAAAGGTACTAAAGTGTACCATTCCATGTCACTGGGTAATGCAGATCTTTTTTTTTTAATCTAGAAAAGTGCATGTAGTGTACCTTTGTAAAGTTTTACTATAAAAGCTACATTATATCCACACCTCCAGGTGAAAGATAAAGATATATGTATGTATGTGTATAAGAGGTTGAAGACAAGGTACTGTTTTGTTTTTGTTTTTGTTGGGGGGGTTAGTGTCTACACTCTTCATTAACATTTCTATTAAGAGCCTTGTCCCTCTGATGTAACCCTTGGTTCTACATAGAACCCTACAACAGGGTTTCTCTATCTCTTTCGTATTAGAACGAGGGCTTTATTATAAACCCGCTGCTCTGCTGTTATAGAAAATCAATCAACACCTTCTGACCAATCACAACCCAGAATGCAACAGCACTGTGGGATGAGTTTATGTTAAATGTTATCTTCATAATAAATCACACATCTGATATTAAAGAATTTCATCCTCAAAAGATCCACCCCTCCTTTCTTTCTGGATCGCTCCAGTTCCCCAGACATTCATTCATTCTTCTTCTTCTTCTTCATCTTCATTGTCTTGATGAATTGTTGTCCCTTCACTATAATAACATTCTCATCCTGTTCCATCACTACTTCAATCTCTCGTTCACGCTGAAAGCTTGATGATTAAAGTGCTTGAACTTCACCAAATACCCATAATGCACTTTATTTGTTGAATTTTTTTTTTTTTTAGGGTAAACTACATCAATCGTACGCCAGCCTACTGCAGTGCATTGTGGGATTAGAGGAGCGGCGTTAATGTTGTTGAACTGAGAGTCTTAAATGGGAAAGAGTCTGATATGCAAAACAAAAGTTTTAATCCTGTAAAGATTTCCTTTTAAAATGTCATTAATGAATAAAGTCTGGAGGTTGTTTAAAAAAAAAACAAAAAAACAACTACCCAGCATTCCTTTAGTTTGGTTTGGTTATTTCCGGTTAGGTCCTAATTAGCGCCCACTTCCCACTGTAGAGTCATCTACACAAATACATGAACACTTTCAGAAATAAAATGCTGTTTACAAATGGACTGTTAATACAATTCTGTGTATAAAACTCCTCATGAAACATGACGCAACATTTCCTTTAGAAACTTCTATTTGCAGCCTGTTGTCACTATATATTTCTCAATGTTTGTCATGAGATTTAGATTCCGAGTCTCCAGCTCACACACACACAGCGTCCATTTGTAGATATTTCTGACCTCAAACATTTCGACTGCACGTCATGTAGCAAAATGGGGGGGAAAGTCCACAAAAAAAGTTGGAAATGTAGCGGCGCGCTGGAACGCTGCATGCTTCCTCGGTATTCCAGCAGTTCCCTCCGAGCTATTTTCCTCTGACGTCATCATCAAACACGCGACGACAGCGTTCCTTTACCCATGAGCCTCTGCTTAAGAGAGAAAAGAACCCAGTGTTTACATTTTCTGCTTTCACAAATGCTGATTAGGGAACACAGCTCATGTAGTAATTATAGGATCATATATATATATATATATATATATATATATATATATATATATATATATGCATGCAATCTTGTAGTAATCTAATAAATAAACTCTATATATTGACAGCAAGTCAGTGTCTAAAAATGTATATTTAAAAAAAAGTCCAATGATTAAGTCTAATAATAATGTAATAAATAAGTAGTTAAAAAATCTTTTATAAATGACTAATTATAGCTATAATATTTATATTTAAGTATAGAATATATCAAATAATTGTCATTTTATTCTAATATATTATTTCTTACTTCATTTGCTTCCTCAAATGGAAATTAAATATTTAAGCATCATTAGTCTTGAAATAAATAAATAAATAAATAAATGAAGGGGGCGGGGGGTAAAATAAACATATAAACACAAACAAGTCAGTAAATACACATGCTTTGGAGCGGTTTCTGGTTTTTTACCCTTTCATCTTACTGGAACGACACCAAAGTTTCTCTAATCAACTCCCAGAACTACAGCAGGGATCAGCTGCCTGGAGACAGAATTATTAAACAGAACAGCAAACTAAAACAGATGAGCAAACCTCAGACACACAATTTGACTTGATTAGCTATGAAGCGGAGCTGAAATGTTTCTTGTTCTTTTATTGAAATATTTTATTATAAATGGTGCGACTTTGTTATGCTTTTCTCACGTATATCGCCGTCCAAGCCTTTACCCCCACAGCGCCCTCTGGTGGACAGAGCACGCTGTTACTCATGCACGCTTTCTACTATGTTTGTTTTTATAGGAGAAAAATGATCAAGTTGACGCCGTTTTTTCCCCCACGATTCAAATTTTTACATGTAAAACAATCAAGTCCCCCCCCCCCCACACACACACATTAAAAAAGCATTCACAAATAATAAAAAAAAAGTGCTTCCAATAAACAGGACAGCTGGTTTAACTGCTAGCTAAGAAATTAGCTAACTAGTTTGACTAGCAGCGTTCCCCAGGAGCGAATTCGCGACGTTTCAGCGTCTTAAATCTGCTATTATATCGTGTAAATAACAAAATAGGGCATAGAAACACTTTATTTCATTGTATTCATAACATAGTTTTAGTTTTAACCTGGCAATTGATCAATGATAATTATTTGTGAATTTCATAAATGATGTTGCTTTAGTGTAGTTAATGTATTTGTCATGTAGCTTATCATAGCAGGTTAGCTAACTTCTTAAAATGTTATATTCTATGTAAGAATCCAAATAGCTATGCCCTCTTTTATTGGTTCCATCTAGCTAACATCAGTTAAATTCTTGTTGACGCTGGAATTACAATGAAAGCCCTTTAAGTGTCTTGTATTGCTGCATCTGGGAATTATCTTACAGCAAAAACATTAACGATATAACTTTTTTGGTTTTCCTCACCACGGTATAAAGCCAAACTGGTATATCGTTACACTTATAAGGTGCAAACATTCTACCAACGCAAAAGTAACGGCACACACAAAAAAAACTTGAGTAAGCTCTTTTATTGAGATTTGGCAGAGAATTATAAATATACTTCCATGCATATTTTACAGAAACAGCTCTAATATTTTTGATAATTGTCTTGGATTATAGACGAAAAAAACAGACGTGAGTGTGGGTTTCATCATATTCTGATTATCCCTCTGTGCACCTGTTTTCCACGGAGGCGTGAGTCAGTCAGCGATGAGTCAAAGCAAAATTAGAGCAGGCATCAGAAGCATTTCACTGGAAGACATTAGACAGGAACATGCCAGACGCTAGATGTGATCCCACCTCCGTCGCCCACGTTCTCTTTCTCTCTGAATGCCTCGACATGCCGCTGATATCAACTCCCACACGCTCAACAACATTCATGGGAGCCAAGAACAAAAACAACATGGTTCGACCTGTTAACTATGTCACTGATAAAGTGGGGAGAAAAAAAAAAAGTACAAATAAGATTTTTCAACAAGCTGTAGCTGTGTCAGTTTCTATTGTACACAGTCATATACACATGAATTAAATCCAATATAAGAACGTAATAAGCACCGACAACAACAAAAAAACCCAAATGTGTACATGATCTTCTAAAATGACATATGAGTATGATACATACATGTATTACTGCTCATCACTATAACATGACACATAAGCGTTTCCACTTCAGGAACATTTTCAGGAACTTTAGGTGTGTTTCCATTGTAGGAATTTGACTTCCAAGGACGACTTCAGCTCCTGCTCCAGAGTTGGTATCTTTTTGATGTACTAGGTACTAAAGGTGGCAGAGCCTGCTGTACTGGGGGGCTAAACACAAGCTTTACAGAATGGCCACGCCCACATTTCTACCACAATTTAAAAATAAGGCAAGTCAATAATGTCGCACAGGTATGTTATGTTAAAACGCTTCTTACCAAAGGTATACAACCTAGATGGCACTGCATGCTAAGATGGGCCTTAAAATTTAAACCTATATGCAGCTCTCATTTCTTATGCTGTGTAATGAGCTATCGCGTAACCTGTGGAAGAGGCGGAGTTGTTGGTAGTCTAGAAAGCATTTTTAAAACTATAATGTGGAAAAACTAAACATTAAAACAGCTGACTCAGCAGTTAATGTGACCAGAAGGTTGTGAGTTTAAAGCCCAAGTCTCTCAAACAGCAATTGTTCAGCCTTTAAGACAATTATGTTGACCGTTATCTGCTCAACTCTATGTTCGGTTTTTGCTAAATGACAAATGCAAATATTTGAAAAAAAAGAATTGAAAAAGAAAACACTATATAATGGTATAAAAATTATTTAGATTTCAGATTACAGCTCTTTGACTGACCTCGTAATGACAAATTAGCCGCCTGATATTTCTACTATTCTAACTATCCTGAAAAACACCCTGTGAGTATAAATGTAAAGATATATGCTGGAAAATATTTTATGGAGAATGCTATAAGGTTGCCAAGTGTAGATATAGTACTGTAGGTATAGACACTAGTGTGGACTGGCCAAACAATCTAGCATAGCTACCACTTTGACACCACTGTTAATGCTTTGCTCAGCTACGCTGTTGTACAAATATCAGTTGAAAATCTTCTTTACCAAACAACGGTTTTACTAACTTCTGTATAAAAAAAAAACAAGAATAATAATAATAAAAAACAATTAAGCTTTGTTTTGTTGATAACTTCATTAAAAACCTCAGCTAAAGACATGTCTAACTGAGTTTGCTCGGACCTCGTGGGTGGCCTGTCGTCAGCAGGGCTGCATTTCGGGACTCGCTTTGGTCTTTTGGTGCGTCGTCGTTAGCATTAGCAGCTTGTCCATTCGCATCAGCTCTTTACCAAGCTCGGTGCAAATGCGACTGCCGATCGTCTGGTTGCTGGTGTTGGGGAGGGTCTCGGAGTACAGAGAGACGTAGCTGGGGAGCGGCGGCTCGGTCCTGGGATTACCCTGGAAAATGAAAAAAGGAGGAAGAATTGAAGCCATAAGTGCTAAGTTGCATAAGAAGATGAACTCACGCTAACCAGTTCGAACTGGTTCACCTAACATGCTTATTTTAACCCAATTTGGCATTAGGCCAACAATAACTGCTTAGCATTCTATCACAGTGGAAGATAACAATAATGTATTATAATAAATACATTTAAAAAGTCTATATTTTCCACAACAGTAAATAATGCTAGCTTACAAACTTAGCATGTCAGGTCGTGTAGCATTTAGCAAGGTAAGTGTTTATCAAAGCTATTGTGACTAATGTCAGATGAAATCTAGCGACAATTTTAATTTTACTGGGTCTTACGAGGGGGGAGTTCAAAAACCAAAGCAGAAACTATCATTGTGCTGCTTCATTTTTGAAGTTTGTCTGTGAAATAAATTTGTCCTGAGCTGTCATCTGTAAATATCATTCCTTCAAGCTCTAAAGAACCTTGATTCATCTGGCAGTGTAAACTGCTTTACAAGACACATTTTTTTAAAAAACACATATGAAACCTTGATGTTCCTCAAACCACCTTAGTGCTTTTTTTCTATTTCCCTTACAAACAGTGAACTCAGTGAAGACAGTAAAAACTCCAGCTCTCCGTTCTGGGATAATCCTAAAAGATGAAATATCACTAAACATCTTGTAGATAAACAGAAGCACGAGAAGACTGACTCCTTACCAGCTGATCAAAGTCTTTCAGAAAACTCCAGTTCTTCTCCCTGAGAACAACGACAACAAAAAACTCAAGCTATTACAGGTAAATCATAAACGGGCAAAAGATTTAAAAATAGTTATAAAAGGTCCCCCAGAGTGGACTTTGTACCATTACTGGACACGTCTACGTCGCTGGTGCGCAGTGGTGGTGTTCGGTTAGAGTCGGTTTCTGATTTGCTGTTGGAGGAGATTTTTGCTTTCTCAACCAAAAAGTGACACTGAGGTGTTTAAAAATGCAGAAATGCCCCGTCTAACGTCTACAAGAAATAAATCTGATGATACATGTTCAGCCTGTTATTTAAATAAACTCGAAAAGATTAATCAGTGCTGCGATTAGAAAGGGGGTGTACAATTTTTTTTACACTGAAAGATGTTCCTGAATGCACAGCCATCACCCTTTCACAGCGAGGTGGCCAGGTTAGACCCGATCTAGAGTTAGACCCCATCCAAAGAAGGTCACCGCTGCTCCGGTGAACATCAACGGCACCTTGCTTAGTTTCTTTGTCATCTAGCAAGCTACATAAAAGTCACAGCTAACACAGCTAAGCATAGCTATCATTACGAATTCAATATCATCTAAAGTTAGCTAATAATGAACTGAATTTGACATTTTCTGCCTCTAAATAACGAGTCGCATTAAGATAAGTGTTGGCTCAGTGATGGCAGGGACCGGATCTCTACACTGAGTTTGTTTAAAAATATCCATTAATAATTATTTGGGGTTCCTCTAATCCAGGTGTGTCCAAAGTCTGGCCCAAGGGTCATGGTCATTGACGCCCGTGGACAGATGTGGACAGATGTGGCCTGGCCTGCAGCTTCTCCATTAGTATGTGTGATAGGAGGCCCGCAGGCCAACACGTTGCAATTCATCCTTTCACCTGATGGTGGCAGCAGAAATTAACACAAAATCAAAGAAAACTGCAATATTCGGAGGAGCTTGCAATTTTTCAAATTCAGTGCAGGTTTTCCGCAGATTTGAGCCAAGACGCGTCGTGTGACGTCATCACCATGCACATTCAGCCAAATGAATCTTCCATTCATGTGCGCTGAACATGAGTACAGCTAAAAGGTCTCATTTACCAACAAACATCGCTGCCAAAAAGTGCGCGACACAATTTCGCGTGATTGCAATTTCACCAATTCGAGTAGTTTTATGCAAAAAAAAAAAAAAAAGCACAAATCCCACAAATTTTGTCGCAAGTTTTTTAAAAATCCGCAGCGAAATCAAGCGTTTTTGGCGGCAACGATCTCAAACGAACTGCGCCACATCCTGTACGGACTGATTAGCTGAGAGAGTTAGAGCAGCCTTTCTCTGACTGCATGTCCAAATGAGTTTACTGACTGATATTTACAATCAGTGAGAAGAAGAGGTTTCAAAAGGGCTGAGACATCACGAGATACCGTGAAACATACGGGCAACGCAAAAGATAATAATCATTCAGAGGACGAGAGAGCAGAGAAGCATCTGGAAGCTCTCCTGGCAGAAGCAACTTTTGAACAGAGCAAACATGGAGCAGAACATTACTAGAGATATCAAGTGAGGACTACTACGCACGGCAAACCTTTTGTGACTTCAAGAGAGTCCTCAAACGAACTAAAGTGGATTTGCAACCAAGTATTAAAAGTGATTAGTTCATTTATTTTTGATTGTTAGTTTGCTCAATTATTTTTGCCCCTTTAAAAAAAAAAGGCGGGGGGGGGGGGGGGGGGGGGGGGCTGTGGGATTGTTGGCACATATACAAAATTCCTCATTCCTACACGGTTCACCTGATATGGATATAAACACCCTCAAATGGAAGCTAAAAGTCTGCCTGTGAGCTCATACTCATTATTTAATTTATTTAAATAGAAAATGTAAACTTTGGAAACCCCTGCTGTAATCTAAAACATTGCTTTAAACAAAACTTGTGTGCTTGTTAGGAGAGTGGTGAGGAAATGAGATCCAACAGGAACCCGTGTTTCTTTTGTGTTCAGTATCCACGGCTTTATGATCGCGCGCGGGGCCAAGCAACCGTGTAACGCACACCGTGCACGGGGCACGCGGTCAACCGCGAACCTTTCCGTATCGGATAACAGAGAAACCGCGTGTCACTTAAGAAAGCGCTGACACGCAATTCAGAGAGAGAAGGGAAAGACCCGAAACGAAAGAGTCGTGAAGCATCGCGACGTTACCATTCTTTAACCCCGTCTCTCTCCGCGCGCACCAGCTCTCTCCAAACCCGGTCCTGTTTCACCGGGTCCCGGGTGTCGGGGTCCCGCTCCGGCGGCGGCTCGCTCGTGTTCCTCGGGCCGCTCTGCGGAGGTCTCTTCACGGACACCGAGGACTGAGAGGCCAGGGCGACGCTGGGGCGCTCCGGTAAGCGGTACCCGGCCGAGGTGGCGCGTCTGATACTCACTTTGCGGTCCATCTTTCAAAGTGCACGAGCTCTGGCTACGCAAGGAAAAAGATCTGCACACAAAACCCCGTCATCCCGTGCTGTTGTGTAAGTAATCCCATCACACACACGCACGCACGCACGCGCGCGCTCGCTCCCCGCGCGACAGTCGTCATGCCAGCGCGGAAATCACTACGCGCTGCCCCGCGCTTGCTCACGCCTGTTGCCCTCGGAGTCGACTCACAGAGTCGATTCTTCGAGAGTCGATTGCTAACAGAGAACAGCAGGATACTATTCGGAGCAAATCTGTGACAAAACAACCCTCGAAGCCCAAGTAGCAGCACAATGAGGCCTTCTGTTCCCGGGTCACATGAGGACCTCACAGACACGAGATATTTTTAAGAGGAATTTGAAAGGAAAAAACTTTTTTTTTTTTTTAATGACTTACATTTATTTTTGTGGGTTTGCCATCAGTATGCCATTTAATAGCCTATTTGAATTTTATTTTATTATAGTAATTCATATTTCTAGCCTCTTACACAGATTATACTCAGAAACTGGTGAACTATCAATTCATAGCAATTTTTTTTTTCAAAATAAAGTAAACAGGTGGTTTCACTCTATCAAATCCTATTATCTCTATGTATTTGAGTAATACTTGCATATATTAATATTTATATATCTATTGTAGTTTTGATCTATAATAACCTTATATCAATAACTCAATAACCTACTGTAGCCTACATATTCCCTACCCAGAGCCTTGTTTAGAGTTATTTACTGTATATATGTGCAGTTTATTTACATATTACATCCATTGCACATTTGACTTCCTGTTATAAAAAAAAAAATGCCACAGAGTTTGGAAATCAATTTAAAATCGATCAGGTTTATCAAATGCCTTGAAAAACAACCCTGTGGAATCGACTCTCCGGAATCGACTTCTTCACCTCCCGGCATTTTGAATCAGAATCGGAACCGACTCCTTTAGTTCCTCCGTTTCCCCGGGAGACAGCTGGCCGGTGCAGGGATTCTCGCGCTCAAAAGCTTTGTTCATTCACGAGAAAGTGAAACATCCGGTCCGGAAAGAGCACAATGGGGCTTTTAAAAATAAATAAATAAATAAATAAACAATTAAAAAAAAAAAAAAAAAAAGGTTTAAGAAGGGAATGAAGAGGTGCTCTGGGGTAGAGATATATGGTTTGAAAGACGAGATGAGATTTTTTTTCACAATTTACCAACAATACCAACAAACATTTTCTCTTTTACAAGACGATTGCTATTTATAGTATTTTATTTTGACACTTAAAAGTTATTCATGTTGGTGTTGCTGGCTCGGTTTAACATTATATCACCTGAATTATTCTTTCCCCCCCCCCTTTTGTGTATACATCTCATCTGATTTCTTAAATATGTTTGCCTTGTGTGCACTCTATATTGGCAAATAAATCAAAATCGCCAATAATTAACTGACAAACCAGTTGCCTGAAAGCCCAATTCTGGACCTTAAATGAGTTTTAAAGATGCACTGCTTCCTCCATTTCCCTCTAATTAAAGCTGCAACAGCCATGCAGTTTGCACCCGGAATTATAAAGTTTAATACACTTTTATCTGTGACTACAGCTCAGTAGAAATGTACAATCCTCATATAAATGACAAAACAGAGGCACATAGACTGCACATATGGATACAAGACAAACCCAGCGACACTGAGCTCGTGTGTTGAGTTGTTTTGTCCACCAGGTGGCGCTTCAGTCCGAGTTTCAAATCCTGCAGCTGGACTGAATCATCACAGATGGCAAAATGTGTCTCTCATTTATCAAATAATGCATCATCCCTGCAACGATCAGTTCATTATGAAGTCTTACAGCATCTCTGAACTCAAATGAATGAAGTCGAGTATGATGTGATTTCGAGACCGAAATACAGAAATAAAATATACGTGTTCCAAAAACATGCACCGATGCGAGGCGAGAGAGACAAGTAGTGTGTATGAATAATACAGTATGTTTTTTTTAGTGCATACTCTATAGCATACTCTGTATAACCTAGTATATAGTGTATAGTGTAATGTACTCTATAGTATGTAGTGGATATTTTATAGTATGCAGTGTAGTGTTTAATATATAGTGTACAGTGCAGTATATAGCCTAGTGAACAGTTTGGCAATGAAATACTTAATATTTAGAAAATGTAACATTACTTGCAGCTTCAGAGGTAACACACTAGCTAATAAACTAGCTTGTGTTATCACACTAGCCGGTTAGCATGGCAAGACACCCCTGTACGTACACACACACACATTTCCAAGGAAATTGCTTTTCAACTACACTGTTGTTGTTGTTGTTGTTGTTGTTGTTGTTGAGGGGTTGTGTGCTGAAAAGAAACACTCTGCTCCAGATATACATTCCTCAAGTTGTGTCCACTGACACGATGTAGGCGATGCGCACGTCTGAGTTGGGAGAAGTTGACGAGGGGGTGTGAAAACAGTACTGACACACACACACACACACACACACACACACACACACAGTCATCGTCTTGTAACTAGGGCACAAAAAAGCAATTTCTTGGCTGCTATTTGTCTGCCATGTAGGACGCATAAAGAGTACAGATGTGATGTGCAGTACACAGAGCGCTACTGAGTCACTCGAGGCTAATACACAAATCAGAATGTGTCACCCAACCTGAAGAGGAGATAACACACACACACACACACACACACACACAACTCTCTTATATAAGCACACACCTATGATTAATAAATGCAGAAATGCAGCAATTGCCATAATGAGGAATGAGGCGTGTGTTTGGTTTTGGCTTGATTGGGCTCAAAGATGAGTCAAAAATGCTCATCCTGTCACCTTATTTGATTTGATTTGATTTGATTTGATTTGATCCTCCACCCTCCACAGACATTCGTTCCCTTTAAAACAATCATTACACTTCCACCCCGGTGCTGCTGAAGGTGTCGATGAATTTCCGATCCCGGCAGCTCGGACAGCAGCGCGGCCGCGAAAAGCCCGGCTTTACATCAGCGCACTCGTTCTATGAAAACACTTTATCGTTTCCATAGTAACAGCTCGTACACAGTCATCGTGGATGTCCTGAAATGTTCTATAATGTTTCTGGAAGGAGTCTCCAGTGTCAGCGTTCTGTAACGGTCCGCAGTAAAGCCGCAACTTTCCGACACTCGCTAACGTGACGACGGGACGAGCTGCGCTTCTGTTTTCTAGAGAATGTAAACGCTGGTAATTTGCTAGAAATAGAAGAAGAAGGGGATTAAGCACTTCAGGACACGCTGTTATAGGAAAATAATCAGCAGTGAGAGTAACTCGGCTTCACCCCGTCGTTGATTCCTTTCCTCTAACAGCGCAACGCACGTCATTTATTCCTTACATAACACCACACAGCATTTTTCTTGCGTGTCTTTATTCCAAAGCAGATTATTATTTTTTTTGTCCTTTAATTGTTACACGTATATTTTTGCTGCATGGTAATGTGAACATAAATGCCGATATATATATATATATCATTTCAGCTTTCATACTCTCTCAGTAATGTTTCCGCGCACGTTTCAAAACGGACCGCTGCAAACGTCACACCGTATCGAAGGTAAGTTATTTTAAACACCTGACATTCTGACACTCTCGGCATCTCTGAAGCTCTGACGCCTCTGACAGTCTGGGGTATCGACTCAAACGCCTCTCCAGAGCTCTCCGTATCCAGACGTTTCGAACTCGGCTTATTCGCACGGCCACTATTAGATCTCTTTTCCCAGAGAAAGCTTTTTCGAAAACTATTACAGTCAATTTTTTCTCAAGGATAGACTTCCGATTCAGCACACACACACACACACACACACACACACACAAACGATTCAAGTCTCACACCCACTCACACCAACACACACACACACTCACACTTTTCTAGGTTGCTCAACAGGCCATGAACGATCGAAACGTTCCCGAGAAACGGGGCAAAGCGCTGGTGAAGGTGAAACTCACGGAGATTCAATACCTGATGTCATTAGTGTGTATGTACAAAGTGTCGAATCCTTTCAAAGAGCTCAGATCAAACAATTATACCAATCAGAAACAATCTTCTCTCTCCTGTACTGAATGATTCATAAACAGGTAGGGTATGTGTATATACATATAGATATACATTCAGGTTCAGATATCTGTTTCCTGTAAGGAGATATGTACAGTATGTACATTTTATGGAAGGAGTCTCCAGTGTCAGAGCTCTCTGACAATCAAGTAACTAAAAAAAAAAAAAAAAGAAGACGTTTTCATAACTATAAATGGATAAAAAGTATGATGTGCCGTTCTTTAATGAATGAGAACGGTTACCTTTGGCAAATTGCTACGTTATGAGAGAAATGAAACACTTCAGGATGTGCCGACGCAGGACTCCGGTTCGTCACAACACCCCGCCATTCACGATGTTTTCGAGAACAGCGTGACGTGGAAGGGTTTATTCGTTACTTAATCGGCTCAGTGTTTAACGTTTGGGCCGACTGATCAGAAAGTGGTGAGTTCACAACACTTTCGCTGTACCCTGCGTGTGCGGGGGAAGCTCGGTGGTTAAGATGTTGGTCTACTGCTCAGAAGGTTGTGCGTTCAAACCCCAGCGCTGCCGCTGTTGGGCTCTTGAGCAAATCCCTTAACCCTCAGATGTATGAATGAGATAAATATAAGTCGTTCTGGATAAGGGCGTCTGCTAAATGCCATAAGTGTCACGTACAGTATATGTGGCAACGAAGGCTGTCTTTCTCTCTACCGGACGTTGTTTCCGTCCGTACGTTTTGTTCAATTAATTGCGTCGGCACAATCGTGACAACTTTCTTTGCTTTTTTAAAAAAAAAAAAATTTTATCCTGAAGTTTCGTAAATTCCAAGCGAATTTCTTTTGAAAGGTTGTCTAAATAAAAAGTCATCAAAACACATTTTATATTCCAGAAATCTGCTCTTATCTCTCTCTATCACACTTTCTTTAGATCCATATGCCAGCTTTAACAGCTCTGTGGTTATGTGCAGCATTTAAGCATTTTTCAAATGCAGGGTTTTGGGGTTGTTGTTTTTTCTTCTTCTCCCATTTGCATACGAACAAGTGGACAGAAATCACACTTGAGCTTAGCAATCCCTGGTTCTCTACTCAGTCTGCACTGTGAGACTCTAATCTAGTCTTTGAGGAAAGCTAATTAACACGATAAGAATATGTGCCTTTGGCTAACGTCACCTCCTACACACGGTGATCCGACCTTATCTTGCTGAGAAAACGTTCCTGTTTTAAAGTCCTTGTTAACTCTCTCCCATGACAATGTGTGTGTGTGTGTGTGTGTGTGTGTGTGTGTGTGTGTGTGTGTGTGTGTGTGTGTGTGTGTGTGTGTGTGTGTGTGTGTGTGTGTGTGTGTGTGTGTGTGTGTGTGTGTGTGTGTGTGTGTCCTTGAGGTAAGACAGTATGTAAAATTAAATATGATATTTGTCACGGTTACACTAAGGATTCGCGACTCACGACGATGTGTCATTTGAATTACTCTAATCTATAAGCGCCCTTATGGTGCAGTTGCTTTATTAACACTCATCCAAAAATGTATATAATCCATACTATGAGTAGGAGAACCAGAAATCAGAATTAGCACGATCAGATCAGGTTTAAAATAAATAAATAAATAAATAAATAAATAAATAAATAAATAAATAAAAGAGCCAGACTAGCGGACCAACAGACTATGTAAGCAGAAGATTAAAAGACTTGAATACTCTTGGAGACCGGGATAGTAGGTTTCTGGAAGATTAGGAGACTGAGAAAGTGGGAGAGAGTACTGTAAGATCAGGAGACTGCGTCGCAAAGAGACGGGAAGACTAGAAGACCAAGAGAT